>NC_143531.1:5164867-5464867 GCF_031878675.1 Megascapheus bottae
TTCCTTGGCTTGTAGAGATCACCCCAGCTGCCTTCACATGGCCTTTCCTCTCTGTCCTAACCTCTTACTATAATTAAATCAGTTATATCGCAATAGAGCTCACCCTAAAGTTTATCTTAACTACCTCCTGAGAGATCAATCTTTAAATGCTCTGAAATCATGGGGGTTAGAATTTCAGTGTATGAATTTGGAGAGACAAAATATAAACCAGAATGAGACCGGGAGTATGGCCTAGTAATAGTGTGCTTACCTAGTAGCATGTATGAAGCCTGGGATCCATTCTTCTGTACTACATTCACAGAAAAAGCCAGAAGTAGTGCTGTGGCTCAAGTGGTAGAACACTACTAGTCTTGAGAAAGCTCAAGGACAGTGCCCAGGACCTGAGTTCAAGCTCCAAGACTGGCTAAAGAAATAAAGAAATAAATACAAACCAGAATAACAACAAGGATGTGTAGCAGAAAGATAGGCAACTTGCTATTGACTTTCCCATTTTCAAAAATAGAGAGTATTTAGATAACAGGATAATTTTTTTTTGCCAATCCTGGGCTTGAGCTCAGGGCCTGAGCACTGTCCTTGGACTTTCTCAAGGCTAGAGCTCTACCACTTGAGCTTCAGCACCACTTCCAGCTTTTTTCTATGTATGTGGTACCAAGGAATCGAACCTGGGTCTTCGTGCATGCTAGGCAAGCACTTTAACCACTAGGCCAAACTCCCGGCCCCGACAGGATAATTTTACAGATTGTGCTCATTTCATTGGTTCTTTAGATACATCCCTTGTTCCCATGCTAAACAAGTGGTCATGCTCTTATAATGTCCTCTGGGACTTTTGCGGAAAGAGAAGAGACTAAAAGCATGGTAAGATCTGAACTCCATGAAATAATTATGCAAGGTGTCTCAGATTAGTGGAGACAGAAGGAAGCGCCCTTGAGAAAAGTGATGAGAATTTCCTAAGAAGCATACTCTGTAATTTTGCTTTCCAGTGTTACAAACCACCACGTTGCTGGCAGGGATGTAAGGGTAAGGCTCCAGAGGGAAATGGCTGCAGGATCTCAGGGAAAATGAACACCAAGACTAGGTCCCCACTCCTGACAAAATTCCCACCATTCCACAGTTCAGTGGTCAGGGAAAGTAAACAACAGATGAGTCCATCCCCTGCTGGAAACGAAGGAACTCTGCAAATGCTGGTGTCTTAGCATGGCCAGCCTATTAAAGAAGACCACAGCTTGTGTGACTTCACAGACATTTCTTTCTTGAATCTTAGGACTCTAGAAGTCCAAGGTCAACGTGTTGGCTTAGCCAGTCTGGTGAGGATTCTTCTTGGTTTGCACACGGTTGTTTTTTTCTGGGGGCTAGTGACTCCCATCTACCAATCAGCTGAGATCTGAGGGTCATGATTAGAAGCCAGCCCGTGCAGGAAAGTCTATGAGACTCTTATCTCCAATTAACCACCAGAAAGCTGGAAGTAAAGCATCAAGAGGTAGAGTACTAGCCTTGAGTGGCAAAGTTCCGAGGCAGCAACCAGGACCTAAGTTTAAGCCCAAGGTCTGGTGCACATACACACACACACACACACACACACAGAGAAGTGAGAGCTAACAGGGAAACAAGTCAGAGAGAGGAGGAGGGAAGGGAGGGAGAGAGCGCCAAGAGAGTGATACAAGCAAGGTCATGTGAAAAAGTCTCCTTGGACTGACACACACACATGGCCAAGAGACAATTATGTGGAAAGTAGAAAGAAGAGGAGGCATTAGAAAATACATGCTTGCTGGGCACTGGTGGCTCATACCTGTAATCCTAGCTACTCAGTAAGTTGAGATCTGAGGATCATAGTTTGAAGCCAGCCCAGGCAGAAAAGTCCCCATTAGACTGTTATCTCTAATAAGCTACTCAAAAAAAGCCTAAAGTGGCTCTGTGGCTCAAGTGGTAGAGCACTAGCCCTGAGCACAAAGAGGATCAGGGACAGTGCCCAGGCCCTGAGTTCAAACCTCAAGACCAGGAGTACACACACACACACACACACACACACACACACACACACACACGCTCTGACAAAGTGAAAATACGTACACAAAATTAGGTTGGCATCAACTCCGAGTTCTTTTCTCTCTAATACGAGATGGCATAGCCAGAAAGAAATTTAACTAAGAAGAAGAGTTTAAAACTTGTTCACTTTGTAGATATGACTGTCAAATACAGGTAAGTTATCACCAGTTGCCCAAATGAAGGAACGAATGGTTTCCAAACGTTCTCTCACACTGTGCCAACCAACCTGCTATGAAAATGCCTCAGAGAAAGGGGGTGCATTGGGATTGCAGCCACCCATTCTAAGCATGTCCTGACATAAGCAGAAGGGGAAAATGAGAGGGCAAGAACCCCCAGCAGTGTGTGTGTGTGTTGGGGGGAAATACTTCCCATCTCCAAACACAAGGATTGTTGCTGATGTTTGCCTAGTCAGATACAAAAGGTTTCCTTTCAGGAAAATGCTGAATAATGCTGGATAATTATGGCAGACATTTTTACAGCCATCATGAGACACCGAGTTTGTACAGAATTTTTACAACTCTGAGTACAAACCTACATGTATGCTATGTTGACTGCATCTGTAAGGAAAATCACATGGAATACTAATTTTGATTAACCAGGGAGAGAAGTTAATATAAAAGAAAATAATAACAAAAAGTTTTGATTACATAAAAAGAACTGTATATTCAATCTAAACCCAGAGAGAATCAAATGGGTAATCAATGTTCTTTTATTTATTTTGTACATTTTTGTTTCTCGTTCTCTCTCTCTCTCTCTCTCTCTCTCTCTCTCTCTCTCTCTCTCTCTCTCTCTCTCTCTTTCTCTCTCTCTCTCTCTTTCTCTCTCTGTCTCTCTCTCTTTCCTTGCTCTGGGGCTTAAACTCAGGACCTAGGCACTGTCCTTGAGCTTTTTTCTCAAGGACAGCACTCCATCTCTTTAGTCACAGTTTAACTTCCACCTTTTGGGTGGTTAATTGGAGGTAAGAGTCTCATGGATTTTCTGCCTAGGATAGCTTTGAACCTTGATCCTCAGATATCATCCACTTGAGTAGCTACAGGTATGAACCAGCAGCACCCGACTTAAAACAC
This sequence comes from Megascapheus bottae, assembly GCF_031878675.1. Taxonomy (NCBI): domain Eukaryota; kingdom Metazoa; phylum Chordata; class Mammalia; order Rodentia; family Geomyidae; genus Megascapheus; species Megascapheus bottae. The sequence continues at coordinate 5,167,978 of NC_143531.1, forward strand.
TACATGGTATTTTTTCTTTTAATTTCCAGCTTTTACTTTTTGCTCATTGTAAATACTCTTTTTTTTTTTTTGCCAGTCCTGTGCCTAGCACTGCCCTTGGACATTCTCAAGGCTAGAGCTCAACTACTTGAGCCTTAGCACCACTTCTGGCTTTTTTTCTATGTATGTGGTACCGAGGAATCGAACCTGGATCTTCGAGCATGCTAGGCAAGCACTCTACCACTAGGCCGAACTCCCGGCCTCTCATTGTAAATACTCTTGTGTCTAATTTTATAATTTGTATAATTTTGTTTAAAAGGCTATATCTCCATCACTGAAATTTTAACAATCAAACTCCACAAAACCTATATCCACTCCTGCCAAGTCATTTATAGTAAATGAAGTCCATCAAGCAAAAATTAAATTCTTTATTGAAGTGCAAAACAAGCTAAAATTTATTGACAGGACTTATTTGGGCACAAAGCCAATACAAAACATATATTGCATTGTGTCACATACACTATTTTATTGGTTGCTCAAAGGACCTTTAAGAAGTAGAAAAATATCATTATACTCTTGGACACAGCTGTGAAATAAGCCAGGCAGCTGTAGCTGGTATTCATTTCTTCTTTCTCAATCTCTAGCTTTTACCCTCGTGTTTAAAGCCAAAACAAAGCTTAAAAATATGTTGCTAAACCAACATCTCCCATCTCCCAGTGTTGAGTTTTCTCCACAGTCCTGTACAGTCAAGCTAAATAGAATTGTAACACCAGATAGGGCTTGGGGAATTTTTATCTGTGACCTTGAACTTCAAACATGTCAAGTGAACCAATTTATTTTAGATTCTGGACTTTGAGTTATCTTCATACAATAATGCAGTGGCAAATTCACACAGAATGAAAATAGCATCAATTAAGTGGAAATATATCAAAAGAAGACTTAAACTAACCTATTAACCCTGCTTTGGGCTCAAGTTTTATTAACTAACAAACAAAAAAAATTTCTGTGGGCTCTAGTGCTTTACCCCTGCAATCCTAGCTACTCAGCAGGCTGAGTACGGAGGATTCCAATTCAAAGCCCGTCTGAAGCAGGAAAGTCTATGAGGCTCTTATTTCTAATTAGACATAAAAAAGCTGGAGCTTAAATTGGTAGAGGGCTAGCCTTGAGCAAAAACACTCAGGGGCAACATCCAGGCCCTGAATTCAAGTCCCATAACTGATGAAAGAAGGAGATAGAAAGAGAAAGGGAAAGAAGGAAGGAAGGACAGAGCAAAAAACAAATAATATTTACATTTCTAATAGTTTCCCTCTTCGTAATCCTGAAGTTCTTAGAAGAATGAAACATCACGCAGTGGAGTGTGTACCATTTGCTAAACTCTAAACTCTAGGGAGAGAGGAAAACAAGCAGCTGGGTCACACAGGCCTCCAGGGGTCACCCAGGAATCAGTGGGCCAGACTCCAGAATCTTCTAACCACATCAATGGAATACAGAAAGTTCTATGGAAGTCACCCAGTCCATTTTCCTGGCAACGTATTCAGGGGATTTTTCTCTGTTTTATTTTCCAGACCTTTGCCAAATCTGGCCTTAAAGACCCCTGAGGGATAACATTTCCTTCCTTTTTTTCTTCTTCTTCCTAACTTTAATAATTTATGATGCTATTAGTTCCTGGCTCTGACTACCAAGAAAACTTTCCTCCATCCTCAAGTATAACTTGAGGCTATCATCATGTTATGTCCGACTGCTATCTTCTTATTCCTATTTCTTTATTCCTCTGTATGTGTGTGGTGTGTGGTGGTGGTGGTGGTGGTGTTGTGTGTGTGTGTGTATGAGAGAGAGAAAGGGAGAGTGAGGGAGAGATGGGGAAAGGGAGGGGAAGCGGGAGAGGGAGAGGAGGAGAGAAAGTCCTTGAGTTTCAATTCAGGGCTTGCACACTGGCCCTGAGTTTGTCTGTTTTGTTCTAGGCTAGCACTCTACCACTCCTGAGTTCTGGGATTATAGGCTTGAACTACTCTGCCCAGTACATTTCCTTGAACTTCTGGCAGAATGACTGATTTACTGATTTTTCTCAAATAATACTTCAACAGTTTGAAAACTACTTTTTAGATAAAAATGAAAAGAAAGCCGGGCACTGGTGGCTCTGGATTTTTATAGTTTATTAGAGATAAGAGTTTCCTAAATTTCTGCCCAGGCTAGCTTCAAAGCACAATCCTCAAATCTCAACCTCCTGAGTAACTGAGATGAAAGGAGTGGACTACTGGTGCCCGGCCTTCTTTATTCCTTTTTAGTGCTGATACCAGTCATGATACTGATTGAGAAGCTGTTGTTAAAAACAACAGCTCCTTCTCTGTAATGGTTTAAAATGATAATGAGGGAGACTGATGCAAGAGGTCCATTACTCCAACTGCCATGTTGAAGTGAAACCCCTTCTACAGTGATTTAAAGGCAATAAAAGTATAGTAATGATAAATGAACTTTATTTTTAAATCCCACCCTTCTCTCTCCTCCTCTCCTTTTGCCAATCCTGGGACCGGGATGATGTCTCTGAACTTTTTATGCTCCTACATAGTGCTCTACCTGTTGAGTCACAGTTCCACTTCTGGATTTATTCATTTTTTTTTTTAAAAAAATTCTTCTTCTTTTTCTCATTTTCTTTTAGGTGTGGAATTGGAGATTCGAGTCTCACAGCCTTGGCTGTCAGGTTCATGAGTTTCCTGCCTGGGTTAACTTTGAACTGCGATCCTCAGCTCTCAGCCTCCTGAGTAGACTGGATTCGAGACATGAGCCTCCAGTGCCTGGCCTTCTTTTCATTTTTATCTAAAAAAGTAGATTTGTGGGCTGGGAGTTTGGCCTAGTGGTAGACTGCTTGCCTGGCAAGCACGAGGACCCAGGTTCGATTCCTTGGTACCACATACTTAGAAAAAGCCAGAGTGGTGCTGAGGCTCAAGTGGTAGAGTTCTAGCCTTGAGAAAAATCCAAGGACAGGGCTCAGGCCCTGAGCTTAAGCCCAGGACTGGCAAAAAAAAGTAGATTTGTGTTTTCAAAACGTTGAAATATTATTTGAGCAAGTCAGTAAGTCCGTCATTCTGCCAGATCTCTCTAGAAGTTCAAGGAAATGTACTGAGCAGAGTGGTTCCAGCCTATAATGGCAGAACTCAGGAGTCACAAATCCTAAAGACTCTCAGGGACCCTGAAGCCAAACTGGGCTCGATGACCTAGTCTTTAGGTAGGTAGGTAGGTAGATAGATAGATAGATAGATAGATAGATAGATAGATAGATAGATAGATAGATAGATAGAGATATAAATATTCACCTCCATGAAAGTTTGTACAAATTGAAATTTTAAACATGTGATGTAACTAGGACCTCGTGGCTCATGCTTTTTATCCTAGCTACTCAGAAGACTGATATCTGAGGATTGTGGTCCAAAACCTAGACAAGAAAGTTCTTGAAACTCCTATCTCCAATTGACCACCAAAAGGGCCAAAAAGTGAAACTGTGGCTTAACTGATAGAACACCAGCCTTGAGCAAAAAAGCTTAGAAACAGTGCCAAGTCCTGAGACCAAGCTGCAGAACTGACAAAGAAAATAAAAGATAACATTATACTATAATTATAGAAAAGTGTACATCAGATATGTGATATGGCAAATCTACCATTTCTGATACATTTCATTTAATGTTTTTTTTATTTTTAAAAAAGCCAGTAATGGCCCAAATTTAGACAAGTAATTTTCGAAGCTGGAACACCTATTTATGGAGATAGAATATTTTAAAGGTGTGTTTCATTCGTTTAAAACACTCAAAATTCATCAGTCATTGCACAGAAATTTCAGCTGAGATTTGGTTTCTTCTTACAACATCCCCCATGTATTTTGTTGTTTTTTGTTGTTGTTTAGTTTTGTTTATTCTACGTCAGTGGAAAGGGCAAGCCAATCAGGTCACTGGAATTTTTCTCCCTCCTATAAATGCATACTTTTATTCAAAGTTAACATGATGGAACTTGGCTTGCACAGACGACAATTTAAGTCCAGAAGTACAGAGATAACAATCATTAAAACTGATTTTTGCTTCATTATTTCCAAGTCCATGCAATCCTGTCTTCCTAGTAAATGAAATCCAGATGTCTGTGTGCTGGGAGATGCTATATTTCATGCCCAGTAAGGCAGAGGCATGCTTTCTAGTTCTAGTTACTAGAGCCATTAGCCTTTCATTTGAAACACAAACCCTTCAGTTTCTTCTGACAACAGCTTTGCCTAAGGAACCCCGAGCTATACATCATAAAAGATTATCAATAGCTTTTAGGAGACAAGCAATAATAATAATAATAATAATAATAATAATAATAATAATGATAATGATAATAATAATAATAGAAACCCCTTCTCCCAAGGAAGAAGGAAAACTCAAAATCATTAAATAACAGAGATTCAAAATTGCAAGTAATTTTGGTCAAAGGCTGATACTCTTTGTAGTAGTAAATGCATTTCCTTTCCTTTCCCTGTGGCCAGACTGAAGATTGAACTCAGGCTCTTATACTTGCTCGGCAAGTATGCATATCACTGGAGCAATGCTTCCAATCTTCTAAGTATGTTTTTGTGACACAGATAATGGAATGAAAAATACCCATTAGTATTTGAGATGTAAAATTCAGCATAATACCATACGATGTTCATGATTAAGGACTGGCAGAAAAACTCATTATATATACACATATATATACATATATATATATATATATGATTTTCAATCTAGGCATTAGTGGCTCACACCTGTCATCCTAGCTATTCAGGAAGCTGAGACAGAGGATCTTCTGCCTGGGCAGAAAAATTCAAAAATTAACAACCAAAAAATCTGGAAGTAGAATCGTGACTCAAGTGGTAGAGCACCAGCCTTCAGTGCTCTTGCATTTTGTGCTCTTGAGTTAAAATCTCAGTATCAGGCCAAGAGTGTGTCCTAGTGATAGAATGCTTGCCTAGCCCTCGGTTGAATTTCTTGGTATCATATACACAGGAAAAAGCCAAAAGTGGTGCTGTGACTCAGGTGGTAGAGCACTAGCCTTGAGAAAGGACTGGCAAAAATAAAAAAGTCTCAATACCAGTGCGCGCGCACACACACACACACACACACACACACGCACACACACACACACAATTTACATATGTCAACCGACAGACAAGTGCTGTATTCTAGACAAAGATTAATCTCATACAAGGACAATTCTCAAAAACACTGCGCTAATACATTCTTTCTCTTCCTTTATGAGCCCATTTCTGAGACATACTGATTACCAAACTATACCCCACTTCTGCCAATGAGGAGACAGAAAAATTACTATATTTCAAGGTCAATTTGCTTCTGAGAGAAGCTAGATAGAAACTTATCACCAAACATGAAGTTATCGCATACAGTAAAGATTATCTTACAGTCTCTCAATAAATGTCAAAGGAACATGTAACATGTATAATGCCAAAAAGATTGAAGAAGGTGCATGTTTGTCTCACACCTGTAATCCTAGCTACTAAGGAGGCTGAGATTTGAGGATCAAAGTTCAAAGCTAACCCAGGCAGAAAAGCTGGTGTGAATCGTCTCTCCCAATTAACCAACAAAAATCTGGAAGCAGAGCTGTAGCTAAAGTGATAGAGCACCAGCCTTGAGTGTAACTAAAGGACAGCACCTCCCGTAAGGTCATGCACACACACACACACACACACACACACACACACACACACACACACACACAACACACTCCATGAGGAGCATGTCTATAACCCTAGCTACTCAAGAGGCTGAGATCTGAGGATCTCAGTTCACAGCCAGCCCAGATACTAAAGACTGAGACTCTTATCTCCAATTCACTGCTAGAAAACCAAAGTGGCACTGTGGCTCAAGGAATAGGGTAGTAGCCTTGAGCTTCAGAGCTCAGGGATAGTGCCCAGGCCCAGAGTTCAAGCCCCACAACAGACCAAAAAAAAAAGTGACAAGATGATTGGGAGGGGTTGGGGGAGGGAAACGGGGACAAAAACATGAAAAGGGGTATCAATGTGCAAGAAGTAATGCATCCCCTACCTAACCAATGCAACTGTAACCCCTCTATACATTACCCGGCAATTAAAAAAGTGTGACTTGTTTTGTTGATCTACATAGACATGACCAGTTTGTGCTAAAGAACTTATTAATATTGTTTCCCCCTTGTAGCAAATAATACATTTTTGCAGCATAAGTAATAAAGGTAAGTTTGGGAAATAAGAGAAAAAATTACTAATAGGAACAGCTAACAGGCAACAGCTGGACTTGACCCCTGGGTCGTAGTTTACTGACCTTTCACTCTGACTACAGAAAAAAATAGTGGAGCAGAATAAATGGTTATTAAAAATACAATTCATCTGATTTCAGATACAAAAGAACTTAACTTTTAGCACAATAAAAATCCTAGAGAGACCTACCAAAAAGGCAGATAATATTTTTAAATGTGTTGAAAAATTCCAGAAGTGCTGAGCTAATTTGGGGTTGGAGGGAACACCAAGATTCCAGAGAAGAGAAAAGCAACTGAGATTCTGGGCTTTGCCTCATAGTAGACAACAAGGAATGGGTAAAGCTTTGTGGCTCTGACAGTCCAGAATAGAGCAAGGGCTCTGGGCCAATGACAGTTTAGCCTCTGGAGATATGTGACAAATGTCAGTGACATGTTTGATTGTCACTGTGGAGAGGTACAGATTCCCACTGGCTTTTAGGGATAGAGGACAGAGAGGCAGCTGATACACAAAATAGTCCCAGTCCCTCAAGTATAAATTATGAAGACTAAATGTCAACAGCACCATGCTAGCGGGACACAAACGCTCAGCAAATGGTGTGTAAGTCTTGTATTGTTTTTTTTTATTTGTCTGGTTTTGTTTTTTGTTTTTGTGGGTTTTTTTTTTTTTTGCCAGCCATGGGGCTTGAACTCTGGGCCTGGGCATTGTCCTTGAGCTCTTCAGCTCAAGGCCACCACTTGAACCACAGCTCCACTTCCAGTTTTCTGGCAGTTTAATTGGAGATAAGAATCTCATGGACTTTCACGACTGGGCTGGCTTTGAACTGCGATCCTCAGACCTCAGCCTCTTGAGTAGTTGGGATTACAGGCATGAGCCACCAGTGCCCAGCTACAGTGGTATGTAATTTTTATTCCTACTCTGGGTCATGTTTGTTTTCTACAACCTAGCAAAGGAATTTATAAAACTGAATTTTACACCTGTGGTGTGATGTCCTAATTGTCTTTACTCTCCTGGGTCCCTGTCTCATAGCTGCCACCTTACCATTATCAGCAAAATACTTTATCACCTGCTTTACGATTTGGTTAAGAATCTGCTGCATAGCTGGGCACTGGTGATTCACACTTGTAATGCTAGCTACTCAAGAGGTTGAGATCTAAAGATAAAGTCTGAAGCCAGTCTAGGTAGAAAAGTCCATGATACCCATATCTCCAGTTAACCACCAGCTAGAAGTGAAGTATGGCTCAAGTGGTAGAGTTCTAGCCTGGAGATTCAAGCTGAGGAGTAAGACAAGACCCTGAGTTCAAACCCAGTATTGTCTTCCTTCTCCTCCCCCCACTACCACACATACAAAGAGGAATACACTAGAAATTCTCCCCTCCTTTTTCCTCATTATACTTTTTCTATAACTCCTCCCATTCGTTTCAATCCTTAAGACACTGTGTTCTCTTTACCAGGAATAATGGCTGATACTTCTCCTGTCCTTTATTATTTTTAATTACATTTTCTTGCCTCTTTCCTGGTTATTCTCCCATCTCTTGCCTTCTTTTTGTTGCTAAAGTTTTGAAAAAAATAAATCCACAGGCACTGAATGTACTTTAATCTAGAATCTGCTTATGGGTTGTCTGTAAATTCTTCCTTAGCCAAACCCTAGTCATGAAACAAAAGCTCTTTCTTCAGCTACAATATCTAACGTTGTTTAATAACCTGTGTCCTCCCGTGACTTGCTGATCTAATTCTGTTATCTCTTTTGTTGCTCCTTTACCACTCCATCTGATAACTGCACCCCACAACCTTTTATTAAATCACATCTCAGCTTCAATCCCTCCCTCCCACATCTGGCTTCCTGGTGCTAGCTTCTCTCCCTCCTTTTGACAATCCTCATGTCTCGTCAGTTGATAGAGGGCGCTAGAGGTAGTCTGTGGGGCCAGAGAAGGATGGTTGGCTTGCTCTCACCTGCTTCCAGTGCCTGTAGCATTCTCATGAGAGCAGCTGATTGGAGTTCACATCTATTCCAACACCTTACAGACATTGTCTCAATTTAGTCCATCCTATCAGAAGTCTGGCCTGGACTCAAGAAGCCTCACCTTCAGGCTTCTAAGTTCCACTCATTCCAGTGTTTAGGAACAGTGACAGTAATAAATAGGACAAATAATATTATATTCATTGTGTTTATTCAACAGGATGGTAAATGCTGCTGCTTCTTCTTTTTATAATCTTCTATGTTTTTAATCATCTACATTTGTGTGTGTGCGTGTGTGTGCAGTCCTGGGGTTGAACTCAGAGTCTGAGCACTTTACCTGAGCTCCTTTTGCTCAAGGCTATGCTCTATTCTTTGAGCCATGGCTCAACTTCAGTTATTTTGGTAGTTCAGTGAAAATAAAAGTCTCACAGACCTTCCTGCTCAAGGCTGGCTTCGAAGAGTGATGCTCAGATGAGAGCCTCCTGAGTATCTGCTTAAGCTCATGCTGAGACTAATGAGAGGTTTTTTGTTTGTTTGTTCCTACTTAATTATTCTTGAGGGGGCAGTTTTATCATTTTGAAATGTGATTTCACTCATCCCTTTCTTATGATTTAAATATGCCCTTCCCCTGTGTGGATGTGCTATTTGAGACTGGCTCTCTGCGTCACATGGCCAAATAATTCTAGAATAATCATACACCCATTAAATAGAATCAAGGGCCAGAATTGGGAAATGGCTTAAGTTCATCCCCCCACCCAATCTTTCATTCCCCAGCTAGGCAAGCAGAGGCTCAGAGAATCACAGTCACAAGATTTTGCAAGAGCGGAGACTGCCACCTTGATCTAGTCTGCAGTTCAGTACTTTCCCAAGATTCCTCTTCTCTCTGTTCATGATCTGTACTGTTTTCATGTAAAAGTTCCCTGTAAGATGTAGGCAAACTTTACATGATAAATGCATTTCAGGGGGATATTTTGAAGCCAATTTCAAATAACAGAATAAGCACACATCTACTATATTTATAATTCATATATTAAATTGTTGTAGGACTATGCCCTATCCTCCCATTCACATACACACACACATATGCACACACACACGCGCACACACACACACACACACACACACACACACACACACACACACAGCCGAGAGGGGAGAAAAGCAAAGGTCTTTGTTTATGGTTTAGCCAAAAATATAAAAGAAAGACAGAAGAAAGGAGAAGACAAAGGAGGACAACAGAAGGGAAGGAAGGGAAGGGAATGGAAAACTCTTGTGTCTTTGGCTTATTTTTTTAACCCAGTCCTATACAAGCCTTGCTTGCCAGGAAAATTGGCTCTCTGCTTCTGCCATTCTAGGCTCTCTGCCTTCTCTCTGTGGCTTGGAGCCATGATTCCAAGTTTTCCAAAGAGAGGTGCGAACGTGATTTTGTAGCATGATGTTGAGCTGTAACCACAGGTTCTTCTGCCTCCATATTGCATCTGTACAATTCCATCTTCACAAACAGCAGGCACAAAATGGTTCCTAGTGGAAGCAGAAGTTGAAAAATCAAACTGTCCTTTCTAGATGGAACGATTTTTAGCATTTACATTCTCTGAGAGGACTGATAGTATCTGTGCTTCTAGCTCTGAAGATGAAGCTACCTTTCCCATGTCAGTTTATTATTAATAGATACTGTTTTCTGTCTCCACCATAATGTTTCACGTCATTTGTTATCCTATCATACAGACTATAGGGCTTATAAGAAAAAAGAACATTGGAAACGTGTGTGTGTGTGTGTGTGTGTGTGTGTGTGTGTGTGTGTGTGTGTATGTGTGTGTGTTGGAGCTCAAACAACCCAGGGGTTTGTGCATGCTGAACAAACACCCTATCACTAAGCTATCTTCTGAGTGCCCCCCCCACAGTCCAATTTTTAGTAGTAGAATTAGGAAACCAATGAAGTTCAGATCATTAGGAATCCAGTGCAATGTGGGGAGGAGACAAATCATTTAACTAAAGGTGAGAATGTGCCATTAAAAATATTTTATTAGCGGGGGGGTGTGGGGGGGAGGGAAATAGGTACCAAGACATGTGAAAGGGTATCAATGTATGTGAATTAATGCACCTTCTATCTGGCAAATATCATGTAACCCTTTTACTAATTACAATAAAAAATATATAATAAAAAATATTTTATTAGCATATATTAGTGGTAAATGGGGGAGGTTTATTGTCACATTTCTATCTATCCATACAATGTACCCCGATCAAACTCACACCCTACATCTTTCCTCCCCATCTCCCTCCTCCTACTTATAACAATTTCTTTCCTTTCTCCTTCTCTTTCTTTCCTTCTTCCTCTTTTTCTTTCTTTTGCTCTTTTTCTATCATCCTTTCTATTCTTCTTTTGTTTTCTTGCTTCCTTCTTCCTCCCTTTCTTTTTGTGTGTGTGCCAGTATTAGCACTCTTTGCTTAACTTTCTAGTTCAAGTGTTTTACTACTTGAGCCATGTCTCTGGGTTTTTTGGTGGATCATTTGAGGTAAGAGATTCCTGTGTGGGATTTGAACTTTGATCCTTAGATCTCAGCCTCAGAAGTAGCTAGGATTATAGACATGAGCCACTTGTGCCCAACTCATTGATGTACTTTCTCTTTCTTTTTTTTTTTTTTTTGCCAGTCCTGATCTTGAGCTCAGGGCCTGAGCACTGTCCTTGGACTTTCTCAAGGCTAGAGCTCTATCACTTGAGCCTCAGCACCACTTCCGGCTTTTTTTCTATGTATATGGTACCGAGGAATCGAACCCGGGTCTTTGTGCATGCTAGGCAAGCACTCTATCACTAGGCCAAACTCCCGGTGCTGTGCTTTCATACATGCATATGTAAGCACCTCAGCCTTGCTCACCCTCCTTCCCCACTGGCACTGCAACCTGCTTGCCAACACAGCTTGTTTCACTAACTCCCTCTAATCTTTCTGACCTAGGCATAACATTTTTTTCATTCCTCTCCAATGCCTTTGAGGAATCCTAATCTATCTGTCCAATCTCATTCCTCTGCTCAGTCCTCCAAAAGCCTTCATGCCTGCTGGCCTGGACTCTGAGCACACTTGGTACTTTGTGTTCCTCACCCTCATTTACCTGTTCGGGTTGTGCTTGCTGCTGTTCATCTGTCCTCGGGCCTCCACCCAGCTGCCTTCTCCACTGGGGAGATTTTGCTTGCTTCCCAAGTCTGAGCTCTATCTGCCTTCTCACACGTTCCCATGGCAACCCCGTCTCTTCATGGGATGCTGATCCAATGTATTGTAGGGTCTTAGGAAACCAAACTTATGGAAAAGGCCAAGTCAAATATACTTCAGGTTTGGCAGGCTGAGATTTTATTTCTGTAATGACTCTGATTGTTACAGATTTCAGGAGGCTGAGATCTAAGGATCATGGTTTAAAGCCAGACCAGGTACATGACTACAAGGCAATCACAAGAGGATAAAAAGCACAAACCATTAACAATAGCAAATCAGGATATTAATCACAAAGAAAAGAAATGAATACATATAGGTAGAATAAAAAACACTGGAACGTTCTAGAATAGGAAATATTGACTTCCAACTGGCTGTAACTCTAGTAAGCTATTTGCATGCCTGTGTGTGTGTGTGTGTGTGTGTGTGTGTGCTGATCCTAGAGTTTGGACTCAGGACCTAGGTGCTTTTGTGCTCAGAGCTAGTACTTTCCACTTCAGCTAGAGCTCTACTTCTTTCTTACATGTGTATCAGAGCTGTCACTCTCTTTGAGATAATTAAAATGACAATTTCTCTCGTTGCTCTTGTAAACTGTACTGCTCCAAGGCAAGTCAGATTTTCTGAAACTTTCATGAAACTTTTTTACATATATGTATGTAGATTATAAGAATCAGTTTAAAACAAAATCCTGAGTGTGGATTTTTTTTTCTCCTAGTCCTAGGGCTTGAATTCAGGGTCTGGGCACTATTGTTGGGCTCCCAGGTCCACTGTGCATTTTTAACCTTGGCTGAATGTTGAAACTATACTTTGTCTATGGATTAGAGAGCACACCTTACTATAAAGGCTTCTAAGGATTTAGGAAAGGACCATAAACCCTCAACATGTAAAAAAAAAATATATATATGTATATCCTGTTCTGGGGCTTGAACTCGGCGCCTGAGCAATGTCCTTAGGCTTTCTCAAGGCTAAGGACCACAGCACCACTTCTGGCTTTTTTTTAATGTATGTGGTACCAAGGAATTGTGCATGCTAGGCAAGCACTCTACCACTAGGCCAAACTCTTAACCCCATGATGTTATGGACATGATTGCCCCCACACTGTGGCCCAAGCATTGAAGCCTTGATCCCTAGATGGTGGATGAAATCACTGAGAGGTGATTAAGTGATTTAGGAGAGAGAGGAGAGTACAGAGAGAGAGAGAGAGAGAGAGAGAGAGAGAGAGAGAGAGAGAGAGAGAGAGAGAGAGAGAGAGAGAGAGAGAGAGAGAGAGAGACAGAGACAGAGACAGAGACAGACAGACAGAGAAAAAGACAGAGACAGAGAGAGGGAGGAACTGGGAGAAAGTGACAGAGAAAAGACAGAGAAGAAGAGGGAAGACAGCGAAAGACAAGAGAGGGGAGGAGAGGAGAGGAGAAGGTGAGGAAAGGTCTGACATGATCCATTGGTGGGTTTTTCTTTTTCTTCACTCATTTAGGCACTCAGGGCTTCCTGTTCTTTCTTGATTTTTTTTTCATTTACTCAAGTGTGGTACTCTACCACCTGAGCCACACCATCACTTCCAGCCATTTTCTGGCTAATTGGAGGTAACAGACTCAGCCTCCTGAGCAGTTAGGATTTATAGGCATGAGCCTCCAGTGCCCAACTTTGGATTTATAATGTGATGGCATTACTTGGAGGTTATGGAAACTTCTTATCTGGAAGAAATAGGCTACCAGGGGCATGCTCTGAGTTCTTCTTTATCTCTTTCTCTTCTTGCCTACTGAGAGATGTGTAACTTTCTTTTTTCTTTTTTCTAGTCCTGGGCCTTGAACTCAGGGCCTGGGCACTGTCTTTGTACACTTTTTGCTGAAGGCTAGCGCTCAGCCACTTGAGCCACAGCACCATTTCTGGCTTTCTCTGTGTCTGATGTACCAAGGAATTGAACCTAGGCCTTTGTCCATGCTTGGCGAGCACTCTACAACTAGGCTACACCACCAGCCCCTGATGAGTAACTTTTCCTTGCCCTGTTCTTCGGACACATTATGTTCTCCTATTTCCAAAATCCATAGTAATGAAACAAGCTATGAGCTTAAATAAATTCTTTCTTCAGATTGTTTCTCTCAGGTAGCTGTCACAACAACGAAAAAGCTAACCCAAGTGACTCAAAAATCCCTGAACAACCAGGCACTGGTGGCTCACATCTGTAATTCTAGCTGCTCAGGAGGCTGAGATCTAAACATCAAGGTTCAAAGACAGTCCAGGCAGAAAAGTCCATGAGACTCTTATTTCTAAATAAATGCCAGAGAATCAGAAATGATGCGATTGCTTAAAAGTGGTAGAGCACTAGCCTTGAGCTACAAGAGCTCAGAGGCAGCATCCAGGCCCTGAGTTCAAGAACCAAGCTGACAAAAAAAAAAATTTTTTTTAAATGGAACCCTGAACATCTAAAAAACAAAACCCACCTCAGCAACCATTTTATCTAGGCAGTTTATCAGTAAAAAGCCTTTGCTCAGAAGCTTTTATTTTTCTAGTAGGCCAGAATAAGATACTTTTGTGACTACAGAAGGACTGGTCTGGTTTTATTCTGTGCACTTGAGCCAAGTGTTAGGCATCTTGCTCCCTCAAAGGTGGATTGGGGGGGTGGTGGCAGTGGGAACTGTGGAAAACTCATGGGCAGGTGCAGATTTTAGGGCAAGACAGGTGCAGTTTTCACTCAGGTTACCCTTATTTCTCAAATATCTCTCAGGACAGTGGAATGCTGGGTGCTCTTATATATTAAAAAGGCAGATCTATTCGGGGGTGGGGATCAGAGGTGGGATTTCACAGACCAGGGAAGCAGGGTGAGGGTGAAGGGCAGCACCCCCCTCCCACACTTTCAGCTGGGAGGTTCCCCCCCCCTCCGTCACATACACACTCTGTTCTGCAGGTCACCAGGGGTAGAAGCCGGCCGTGTATACCGGCCCGACGCGCCTCCAGGCTCGGCTGTCCTGGGAGAACCGAACCTGCGACCTGTTGAACGAAGGGAAGAATGCATGGGCTCCGCACGCGCTGCGTCCCAGTCTCTGACGTTGTTGCAAGAGGCGGAGGCAGAACAAAGGACAGCTGCTGCGAGAGGGGAAAACCGTACAATTAAATTTTAAAACGAACCGGGGGGGGGGCCGGAACAAAAAAGAAAGAAAAAAAGGCGAAAAGAGTAAAACCAGAAGGAGGGGCGGCGGGCGAGCGAGCCCGGAGACACGACCACGCCCACCCTCCAACCACGCCCCACACACGCGTCGCCACGCCCCCGACACGCGTCGCCACGCCCCTCCGCACCTCGCCACGCCCCCCACCTCGGAGCCCGTGCGCCTGCGCGGACGGGAGCGCGGCGGCTGGTCCATGCCCCGGCCGGGGGCGCGCGGCGGAGGGTTTGACGTGGCAGTTCCCAGCCCGGTTGCAAGTCGGCACGCACCGGGCCGGGGCGGCGAGGGCGCGGCGGGGGCCGGGTCAGCGGGGGCCGCCCGCACCGGGAGCGGAGACCCGGGCTCCGGGAAGGCCGGCGCCGTGCGGGACCAGGTAAACCTCGCGGGGCGCAGACGCGTCCGGGCGGGCGTCCCCTTCCTCAGGAGCCGCTGGCGGGGCCGCGGAGCCCGGCCCGGTGTCCGGTGTCCGGCCCGGTGTCCGGTGCCCGTCGGGGGCGCGTGGCACTGGGCGAGCGTCCGGCGCTGGGGCGGCTTCCGGGGACCCCGCACTCTGCCCGGCCCGCCTCGGCGCCGGGACGCCGGGGTCCCCGGGGAGCTCCCGCTCCGCATCGCCCCCCCTTCTCCTCCGTGGTCCCGGCGTGGGGGCTCCACGGGGACGCGGCCGCCGGGACGGGGACGCCCGGAGTCCGAGCGAGGTCCCGGGATGGAGGGGCGCCCGCGGCCGGGGTCGCGGGGTGACGTGGACTTGGGCGGGGGTGTGGTGGGAGGGGACGGGGGCTCCCGGGGTCCCGAGCGGACCTCCCCACATTTTCTTGACCCCAGGCCTGGCTCGTGCCAAGTGGCTTCCTGCCATGTCGCCGCCTTGAAGCTGAGTCAGGTTTCTACAACTTAATGCTCCTCTCTGAGGAAGTTTGACGTGGCAACCCGGGGTGGCGTCAGGAAGCGAATTCCTCCCCGGACCGGGAAGGGGGACCAGGCCGAGTGGCGGTGGCCGTCCTCCCCCTCCCGCCCTCCCTCCTTCCCCCCTCCTCCCCTCTCCCCTCTTCCTTCCTTCCTTCCTTCCTTCCTTCCTTCCTTCCCTCCCTCCCTCCCTCCCTCCCTCCCTCCCTCTGTCACTCAGCAACAGGCCGCTGCGTGGGTGCGCGCGCCCAGGCTTGACCAAAGCTCAGGCTGCCACGTCTCTCTTCCCCCAAGTGGGCGGAGGGGAAAGTGTAGTCGGGCACACATCGGGAGGCCTTGGCCTGCCCGCCCCAAGGGAGGAAAGCCACCCCACCCCACCCCCACACACACCCCACCCCACCCCCAGCTTTGTACTTGCTTACAATAGTTTTGGAAACATAGTTTCCTAGAAAAATGAAAACCCAGGCTAGGACATTGGACCTCGATATGAATGTGATTTCCCAAAGACCGCGCGGATTGCCAAGACTTAGCAGGTAGCTTTCCATCTTCACCTTCAAAGACAGCCAATGCAAGAACAAAAAGGAACACTGTGCCCTTGCTAGCTGAAGAGAAACTGGATGGAAACTGTAAAAATCTCTGTGTTTTTGCATCTAAGAAACATGTGAGAGGTTTCTTTTTCTTTTTTTTTTCCTGAAGAACTAAGGCTCAGAGAGGTTTTTAAAATACTTCTTGCCACACAGCTGACTGTTAGGTTGTCTGGAATGAAAACCCATCTCTCTTTCACTGGGATTCAGAGCACTCCCTTTGTTGTAGAATTAAAAAAAAATACTTCCATGAAATGTCTCTTATGAAAACTTAGAGGAAAAAAAATAAAAAGAAATTGATAACTGATTTCTAAATAGACTCAAGATGAGTATTATATTTGTGTATATGCCTATAAAAATGTGGAATTACACCCTTTCCCTAATTCCTTAAATACAGGAATGTGCATGTTCTTAGAGATATGATAGAAAATGATATCTGAAAGAAATTGTATCTATCATATTTGAGAAAGCACCAATAATTCTCATAGTGGGAGCTATCACTTGACTTAGCTTAATTATGACTCATAAGGTAAGGCCAATATCAATTTTATCTCTGGCTGTATTTGTTGGACTGTGATTTCTTTTTGTCCAAACTACCAGGTTAAAATGACTAATGAGAAGAGCACTGGAAAGGCACAAATCATGAAACATCTGGTTTTATAACTGGTAGTTAAGTTGGTCAGTCAGTTGAATAGTCAGATGTGTTCTGGGTTGAAAATGTGTCACAGAAGCCAACAAGCACAAAAATAGCAGAGCTTTCATGATTGCCACCCATAAAGGGGTGGCAATTGTTATTCAGGAGAATTTGCCATAGGACCACCAGAGTCCCCTGTTAGGGGGCAATATTGTACTGTATGTTATGGAAAAATACTTCATGAACATGGTATTTGAACTTTCCCCCAAGTCATCCTAAATACATATTAATAGTATTTATATTTTTAATAGCATGAAGTGACTCAAACCTCGCTTACATGGATTTCTGTTTTTTTTGTGTTTTTTTTCTCTTCCAGGGCTTTTCTGCACAACTATCGTGTGGAATGATATTTTCATAATGAGTCAACAAGGTTACGTGGCCACACCCCCCTATTCTCAGTCCCAGCCTGGAATGGGCCTTTCTCCCCCTCATTATGGGCACTATGGGGATCCTTCTCACGCACCTTCGCCACCAGGTAAAGTGTGGCATTGTGACTTGAGTGTGATAGTGTGTGCCTCAGCCCAGACACATGAGATCCTCTGAAAAGAGGGGCTGTGAAATGTCAGGTGGTGGTTATGTGATGCCATGCCTTGAGATGATGGGATTGTTTGAAATGGCCCTCAAAGCAGAACCCAACAACAACACTAGTGGGATTAGTAAATAGAATCTAAGTTTGGATTTTAAATGTGGAATAAACAAAGAAGAAGCCAGGCACCAGTGACTCACACCTATAATCCTAGCATCTCAGGAGGTTGAGCTCTGAAAAATCAGTTTCCGGCCTACGCAGAAAGTCAGTGAGACTCTTAACTCCAATTAACCAGCAAAAAACAAAAACAAACAAACAAACAAAAAACTGTGGCAGTGGAGCTGTGACTCAGGTGATAAGCACTAGCCTTGAGTGAAGAAGCTAAGGAAGTTCAAGCTCCAGTACCAGGGAGCACACACTGACAGACACACATGCACACACACACATATACCTGCAGTTACACACACAAAGGAATTCTTGAGTGTTCTGTTTGCACTGTTAGACTTGCTCTTGCTGTTATAGGTTACGTATTACAGCGGTTTGTATAAAAATCAATCTCCTGATTAGAAAGCACTGTTAAGTTTGAGCACTAATGATTACTCCTTGACAAAAATAACAAGAAGAACATGGCTTTGCAGGAAAAGCATTATTGATATTAATTGCTAAGAACACAATACCCAGCAATTTTGGAAAAGTGGTATTGTGGACTGACAAATCCTGTTCTTGTGATCACTGCTATAGGGTCTCCCTCACCACTGCTCATCTCCCTCACCCCCAGGGCTGCCCTGAGGATTCTGGGAGACTGGGGTGAGGCTGACTATTGCTCATTTTAGGTATGAGGGCAACCCTATTTCCCGAGTGTTAAAGGAAGGCAGCTCCTGGGCTTCTCAGAGAATACTGGGGAAATTGATCTTAATCCTCAGAACAAGTATATCGTATTTATAAACACTGAGGTGGGGGAAACTGGTGGACTCACAGTTCCTACTGGATCTAGAAAGGCAAGATAACACATCTCACAGGGAAGATTGGCCTTGTATAAATTATATGTCATCTGCATGTCATAAAAATCTGTGGTGGAAATGGTCTGTGTATAAATGAGTGAGTAATGCTGAGGTTGACTGCAACTGACTTGGGTAGTAGGATCCTAGACAGTTAGAAAACATGTATGGAGGACAGAACCAGAACCTGAGGAGAGCCAGTGGGAGGCTTGAAGTTGGTATGATTTAATCTTTCTCAGACTTAGAAAGACTTTTAGATTATTACTCCTCTTTTTTTCTTCTTAAACTGATACTCAGGCTTGAACTCAGGGCCTCTCACTCTTCCTTAGCTTTTTCCACTTATTAGTAGCTCTCTACCTCTTGAGCCACGCCTCTACTTCTAGCATTTTGCTGGAAGAAGTCTTTTGGATTTGCCTGTTCCTACTGGTCTCCAGTCTTGATCCTCCTGTCTCAGCCTCCTGAGTAGCTAGGATTACAGCTGTGAGCTCTCAGTGCCTCACTGCATCCTCCCCCTTGTCTAGAGCCAGGTTCTCTCAGGACATTCATCAGTATATCTTTCCCAATTCTGTAGAAAACATTAACTTATCTTTCTCCAGTTTCTATATAGTATATAATATATAAACTTGTTCATATGTGTTCTTTTTCCTTCAATCAACAACCAGTCCAAATCCTTTTTAATAGTTATATTGTTTTCATCCTCATATTGTGCTATACAGCGGATTATTGGCCGTCTTTTTTGTAGCTAAGAAAACAATGTCTAGTATAATATAACTTGTTCCAGGTCCCAGAGTTGCAAGGTAGGGGAACTGGAATTTATAGTTGGGTCCCCCAAAAAGCGATCAACAACCTGCCATATACACCTGAGCCCAAGACTTAGTGTTGCTCACCCTAACTGACTCTCTTCTATGTCTTTTTTTTTTTTAAAAAAAAGAACACAGTCTTTCCCCCTCTCTTCTCCATTCTTCCCTGTAACGCTGAGTATATTTCACAATCCATAGCTTACGGTTTGCCCTTTGATTTCTTCCCCCTATGATGGAAGCAGTAGTTGCTGCTCTTGTATTTGATGTTTACTCCTCTCATTTTCATAAAACCCTTTTCACTTTCATGCCGTTGTTTTCTGGACATTTCTTAGGAGGAGTTCTTCTATTTGACTCTTCAGTTCTATCTTCACTCCTCTGTCTGGGTCTGCAGTGCTTTCCCTCCACTGTGTGCCCATTGGTCTCTCAATTCTAGACAAATCGCATTGTGTACTTGCGGGCTCAGGTGTGTAGGACTCTCATTCCAAACAGTTCTTTGTTCATTGAAAGCTGTTTTTCTGACATTGGTTGGTCATGGGGCCTGAACTCAAGGCCTGGTCACATTGTCCCTGAGCTCTTTTGCTCAAGGTTAGTAACCTACCGCTTTGAGTTGCAGTGCTGCTTTTAGTTTTCTGGTGGTAAATTGGAGATAAGAATCTCATGGACTTTTTGATCCTCAGATCTTAGCCTCCTGGGTATCTGGGATTAAAGGAATGAGCCACAGCTAATCCTCTACTTTTTACCAAAACCTTTATGGAGCAATTGAAATATCTTCCCCACCTCTTCCTTTCTGTTTCCCCATCAGTCCTTTTTGTTCAGTCAACCTTCCTCTTCCCTGGACCACTAACATGCTTTCCTCACCAACAATCTCCTGCCCAGAGTGCCTTTCTACACACCATCAACTCTAGAGCCAGAGGGATTTGTAAAGCACATTAATCTAGTTTGGACTTAGCTTAAATCCTTTTATAGATTCAATTGCTCCTATTTTATATTTTAAGCTCTTTAAGGCCTTCATTTCTAAAATTTCTCCCCCCCACCAATCCCTCTGTCCCATTCCTATACTAGTTACTATTCCCTAAATGTGATGTGGTTGTTGTTTGCAGGTGGCTTTACTCCTGCTGCCTCTATACTTACCCCCTTCCATAAGGGCATCTCCACAGATGTTTTCTTCTTTTCTCCTTTTGTCCATTACGGGGCTTGAACTCTGAGCCTCACACTTGGCTATTTTGCTCAAGGTTGATGCTTTAGCACTTGAGCCATAGCTCTACTTCCAGCTTTTTTTTCTGGATATTTGGAGATTAGAGTCTCCCAGACTCTGCCTGGGCTGGCTTTGAATCTCAGTCTTCAGATCTCAGCCTCCTGAGTAGCTACGATTACAGGCAAGAGCCAGAGCATAACATTTCTGTAAACTGTTTTAGTCTTTGACCATCTTTTCTCTGAGGCTTACTTCTATCTCCTTTCTCCCTAAACCAGTGCAGGCTTTATATCATGTACTACCCTGCCGGCACAGTTGTGCCAGAGACTGGGTTGAGGTGGCTTGCTGGTAGAATGTTTGCCTAGCATGCACAAGACTTTCTAAATTGTATATTATATGCCACACAAATAAATAAAACATATCAAATGGACAAAGACATAATCAAATATACCTAAAGCAGAAAAAGTACTTACATGTTTGCTTAAAAAGTGTTTTA
Source organism: Megascapheus bottae (assembly GCF_031878675.1). Taxonomy (NCBI): domain Eukaryota; kingdom Metazoa; phylum Chordata; class Mammalia; order Rodentia; family Geomyidae; genus Megascapheus; species Megascapheus bottae. The sequence continues at coordinate 5,188,721 of NC_143531.1, forward strand.
ACACATATACTTAGAAGATATATTTTTTAGCTTGGCACATAAAAATGATATATATTTAGCCCGCACATGTTGTTCTGAAGTATGTACACCTTATGGAAAGCTAACTCTGGCTCCTTGTAAATGTTCATCTCATGAAGTGAATGGCAAGCTGTAGGTTTCATCTGCAGAATTCTGTTGTTGGCTGGGAGGAGGAATGTTTTCAAAGCGTGTCTTTGATGACTGAATCTTTCTTGCTTTAAGCTTCTTTGTTCTTTCAGTTCTTATATGGGCAACCAAACTATCATACTATGGATAAGCTTTCTGTAATATATGCCGTTGTCCAGTCTTTATTTCTGTGTCATAGATACCTTAGTACCTTAGTATACTAATAAGTTTGTTTTTTGGTTCTGGACATGATCTTATTTCTTCTAGGCAGAACCTATTCTACTCAGGACCTTATTTCCTTACAGCAAGCCCTGTATCACAGAGCTATAACCCCAACCCAGATACCTTAGTCTTTTGTCACCATGGGTCTTCATATCTAGCTCCTTTGGTGGGCCTTTCTTTCTAACAGTGTAGTTTCTCTAGTATCTTTCTATCATAATAGCAAATGCTAACCATTGGCTTGCATTTCTAACATACCCACCTTTCTATGAATTCTATTGGCTGTGGTTTTGTAATTCTTGTGTTATGTAGTACATTAATCCGTTTCACAGTTTTACTGAGTGAGCAAATACTTGTGATATAACAGCAAATAAAATAAACCTGAATTATGTAAGGGACGGCACATTAAGTAACTGGACCATTATATTCATACAGGAAGTTGGAGGTGATAAGGAAGCATGGGGAGATAGGGAATCTTCCCAGAGGGAACAACCAGAAGATGACTGAAAGTCAGCCAGGTTGAGAGGCAGTTTGCCAGGGCTGTCAAGACATGGAGATGGCTGGGTGGAGAAAGTGGACAGAGAAGGCTGCACCTTGAGGACAATGACTTTAGACTAGAATAGTGAGGTGTCACTGAGGGCATAACCCTTAGCTAGGTAAAGTTCTAACACAGTGTATGCTGTAGAAAAAGGTTCACTGTGCATTCAGAAGTGTGGAAGGAACTGGGGGTGGGGACACTGCTCTGGAGCAGCAGAGTTTCTCAGTTTCTGTACCATCCACACCTGAACCAACTCATTGTGTGTGCGTGTGTACATGTGTGCATCGGTACTGAGACTTGAACACATGGGCAGGACATTCTTGCTTTTTTGCTCATTCAAGGCTGGTGCTCTGCAACTGAGCCATAATCCACTTCCAGGGTGTTTTTATTTTTCCTGCTAGTTCCTTGGAAATGAATGTCTCATGTACTTTTCTTTCTTGAGATCCTCAGAACCCAGCCTCTTGAGTAGCTAGGATTATAGGCATGAGCCAATGCCCAGCTATGACATGGTTGTCATCAGATTTCATTTGCTAATAACAGATTGCTTTGTAATGGAAAGGGGTATCAAGCAGCAAACAGAATATTGTACTTAGGACTTTGTGGTCCATAGAGATGTCCTATCCGCACAGGACCATCCCATCACCTATTGCTACCTTTCTAGTTCCAGAGAACCATCTGTACTACCTCCAGGACATGCAGAGATGTGTTGTTTCGCACAGTAAACTGTAATGTAGGAGAGACTAGGAGATGGAGCTTCCAAGATTATTGAAAAGGAAAGGCTGACTGGCTTGGAATTAGTGTTAAGGAATTCAGTCCCTACTCTCTACCACTGTATTAAAGACAACTTGATGATTTCACACACTTTTGTCTTGGCAGTAAACATGGTGACTTCATTCTCCCTGCATGACATCCCTTCCTGCTAAAATCCCCCTACTTGTCTGATTCTCTTTATGTTTGTTCACTATCAGAAAAGGCAGTCATATAGCCAGTGAAACACTGTGGACAATGCAGATAACAGTGATTCAGTTCTCTCTGCCCAGGAAGCATTCCAGTGGCACTCTAGACTTTGTAGTCTGACCCCATCCACTCTGGAGGATTTCTGCTCTTGTTACTTTCGATATAGCCTCTCCATGCAGTTCCAGTTCCTTCCCCTGCCCCAAGCTCTGATCTTTCAAGCTCTCTCAGGCAATCTGTGCCTCTGCCTGGACCCTCATCCTGCCTACTATTTAAAACATCCCTGCTTTTCTTCAGGATGCAGCCCAAGAAATCCTTTTGTGTGTGTGTGTGTGTGTGTGTGTGTGTGTGTGTGTGTGTGTGTGTGTGTGTTTATGTGCATGTGTGTGTGTAAGTGTAAGAGAGATGGTCCTGGGGCTTGAACTCAGGGCCTGGCTAGCATCTACCCCTTGAGCTACAGCTCCACTACTGGCTTTTTGGGTAGTTTATTGGAGATAAGAGTCCTGCCTGGGCTGGGTTCAAACCACCATCCTCAGATCTCAGCCTCCTGAGTAGCCAGAATTATAGGCAAGAGTCACTGGCGCCTGGCTTGTTGCAGGTTCTTATAGTGCATGTAATTATTTCAGCTGGAATGTTTTTGCATTACTGTGTAGATCTCCTGCTGTTGTCCAAAATAATACAGAGGAAAATACAAGTGTGCATGTAATTATGATATGAATATATTAAGTGATTCATTAAAATAAAAATCTATCAAAATCAACCAAGGAAGGCAGAGAGCAGGGTCCAGAGAGAGAGAGACGATTGCTCTAGGCATAGGAGATGTTAATGTAGTAACACCAAGTTAGACATTCATGGCTCTAGAACATGGAGTATCCTGTGAGAGTGTCAGCTATAAGGTAGCTACTCAGACTCAAGTCTGTGATTGCAACGCCTATGTTTTTCTCACATTGCTGAATTTGAGGTTTAGAAATCACAAAAAGCTGTTAAATGAAATATTAAAACTAATAAGCGTGGGTGATTCACGCTTGTAATTCCAGCTACTCAGGAGGCTGAGGTCTGAGAATCCTGGTGTAAAGCCAGTCTAGGCAGACAGATCCAAGACACTCTTGTTTCCAATTAACTAGTAAAATACCGGGAGTGGAAAGTGGGAGATACTGGAAATGGTGTCGGTGGTAGATCACCAGCCTTTGGGGGAATAAGCTTAATGAGGATGAGTTCAAGCCCCAGGATGGGCACCAAAAAAAAAAAAAAAAAAAAAGGTAAATGTGGACCAGGCTGGGGCAAAAGCAAGCATGGAATTTGAGAGAGCGAATAGAATTGTGTTTTTGTCTTTTTTTTCCCCCTCCTAAGAGGCGAAAGGGGCTTCCCCATCTTCCCCATTATTGCCAAGAGAGGAAGCTATGTGCTCTGTCAAAGCCTCTTTCCCTATACCCATGGGGCTTTAAATCCCTGCATCCCAAGCCTGCTGATTTTTCTACCCTCCCATCATTGCCCAGAAGAAAGGAGAGAGACACTGGGAACCTTTTTAGGATCTCTTGAAGAGATGCTTGTGACAATAGAGCTGCCAGTATCCTCACTTAACTGCAGACGAGCCAGCTTGAGCAGTGCCCAGACGTTTGTCCTGGGAATGAGGATGTGCTCAAGGATCTGCAGAGGATTGCTGGGCAACCCCACACAACCCTCCAGTCTCTGGGTACCCCAACCCAGAGCCTTTTCGGTGGTCCCTTTAGTCCCCTGGCATTTCTCACCATGCAATCCTGCTGCCTCTCTTTCAGTTTTTATTTGGGGATTTTTAAGATGATTCTTTCTTGGGGTACTGGGGCTTGAACTCAAGGCTTCATATGTGTTCAGCAGGTGCTCTACAAATTAAGCCATACCACCAGTCCTTTTCACTCTGGTTATTTTTCAAATAAGGTCTTGCCCCCCACCATTTCTATTCCCTCCTGCCAGGCTGGCGTGGTATATTTATATGTTCCACAGTGGTTGGCATAACAAGTGTGCAGCCACACCCAGATTTTTCTGATGAGGTAGGGCCCCATGAACAGGCTGATGGGGAGCCATGACCCTCCCCACCTGACCCCAGCGTCCATGCAGTAGGGATGACAGGGTTGAGCCACTGGAGCCCAGCTCTTTCCTCCTCAGGGCCATTATTACGATCAAATAACTATGCCAGAGCCTGGCATCCATGGGCCTATCAGTCATGGTTGAAGCAAGTTGGAAGGATGCCTCATCGCAGCCCAGCATTCCCCTCTTCCTTTTCCCATGATGCACCTTCATTTTATGGTTGTTTTTCTTTTTCTTTTCTTTGTGGTGCTGGTCCTAGGGCCAGAACTCAAGGCCTGGGCACTGTCCCTGAGTTTTTTTGCTCAAGGCTAGTGCTCTGCCCCTTTGAGCTACAGCTCCATTTCTGGCTTCTTGGTAATTAACTGGAGAGAAGAGTCTCACAGACTTTTCTTCCCCAGGCTGGCTTGGAAACAGGATCCTCAGATTTCAACCTCCTGAGAAGCTAGGAGCCACCGACACCTGGTGTCTGTCTGCATTCTAACATGCTTCTAAGCCCATGCCCTTCTCTTGCAGGTATGGTGAAGCCAGCTGGGCCTTTGGGGGCCACCAACCCTGGGGTGGTGCTACCTCCAGGCGCTCCACCTCCTGGACCCCACCAGTTTGGCCAGAATGGAGCTCATGCTTCAGGCCACCCTTCCCAGAGGTGAGCAAAGTAAATACCAACCCTCATCTGAATAGTCTGTCCTAGAAATACATTCTAAACATCCATGTTGGTTGTTTAACCTTTTCGTGATATCTTTATCTTTGAACAGATCTACTGGACTCCTGCCCTAGGAAACAAAGCAGTTAGAAAAATTAGGAGGAAAGTATTAGTAAATACAAATATATAAATATAGTAGTCCTAATCTATATTTAAAAACATATAAAAATAACTTGTCAATACTGCTCATTTTGGTTTGGGGTTATAGTCAATTATTTTAATTACTTCAGATGGCACTAACTTATTTATTTTCCTTATACCTTGTATTCCTAGAGTCCTCTACAGATCTGAGCTCAATGCCAGTGAGAGTTCACTAAGTCATTTTCAGTAAACTCATAATGGGGTGGAATCTGTGGTTTGATGTGGAAGATCAAACCCAGATGCCAGCGAGTGTTTCTTGATTGATGGGGCTGCTCTAAAAGCAATAGAAGAATACAACTATGTATGTTTGTATTTGTAACTAAGAGAGGGAGAAGTTAAGAGGCAGGCCCCAGAGAAACCAAGGTGTGAGATGCTGCATCCCCCAGGGACTGTCTTCGGGGACGGAGGTGGCACTCTACCTTCCCCATTGGAAAGCCTGCCATTGTTTGTCCTGGGAGCACTTGCCACTAACCACACCATAGTTCCAGGCAGCATTTACGTGGGAGCCCAAGGATTATCTGCAGCAGTATCCCCAGTTTGTTAGGTTGGAGCGGTGACAGGCAGGAATCGCTCTGTAGCATGATCCCAGGCCCTGCACGCAATGAAGCTGTCCAGCTGCTCTTGAAGGAGTCAGTAGTTCTTGCTAATAAGAAAACTCCTGGGGGATCTTTTTTTGTAAAATGCCAAGTTAATCTGTCCCCTGGACATTTGAATTTGACACTTCCTAGTCTTGGAAATGGTTGTGAGGAGAGGGAAATGTGGGCTACACAGGGCAGGGCTAGTTTGGTGGAAGTGCGATTGTAGTTTGAGCCTAGAGCAAGAAGTCAGAGGACTTTAGCCAGAAGCTGAGAGACAAGAGTGGGAGAACCCAGAGACTACTTCTGCTTCCAGAAACAAACCACCCGTGAGGTTGGTGGGAGTGCCTTTCTTCATTTATAAAACAAGGTAACCAGATTTCTCAGTCCAGAAGTAAAGGAAAGAGAATCTGGGAATAGTTCATTGAGAATTTCCTAGCAGCTCGGATTAAAAGAAAAAAGAAGTGTGCAGCTGGGAGCCGGAGGCTCGTGGTGGCTCGTGCCTATAATCCTAGCTGCAAGCAGAGGCCGAGATCTGAATATTGCAGTTGAAAGCTAGCCTAGGCAGACTGATCAGAGGGACTCCTGTTTCCAATTAAGCAGTAGAGTCAGTTGGAGAGGGAGGGTTCAGATGGTAGAGCGCCAGCCAGTGAAGAAAAACTGAATGAGAGAGTGAGGTCCTGAGTTCAAGCCTCAGTGCTGTCTCTCTCTCACACATACACACACACAGGCACACAAAATAGTTTGTACTTTAGAACGTTATGCAATGTCACACTAGCAGTTCCCTCAAGCTACTATTTGCTGTGTTTCTGGTTAGCATCATTTTCTCGTGCTTGATTTTTATTTGATATCATTTTGATTTTGTCTGTCTTAGCCCAGAGAGCAGTGGAGGCACAAACCATGTAGCCTGGGTGTGGGGTCTCTCTCATCCAGGTTCGTTCGTGTTCTCTCTCTCTCCCTCTCTCTCTCCCCCCTCTCTCTTTCTCTCTCTCTTCCTCTCCCCCCCCTTCTCTGTCTCTGTCTCTTTCTTTTCTCTGTCATGGGACTTGAAGCTTGGGCACTGTACCTGAGCTCTTCAGCTCAAGGCTACCACCCTATCCCTTGAGCCACAGTACCACTTCAGGTTTTCTGGTGGTTAATTGGAGATAAAAATCTCATGAACTTTAGTGCCCAGGCTGGCTTTGAACCATGGTCCTCAGATCTCAGCCTCCTGAATTGCTAGGATTACAGGTGTTAGCTTCTGGTGCCCAGCTTCCTCTAGGTCTTTATAGGTATATTTATTGATTTTTTTGTGCAATGACAAAATCTCTTATGACATCTTCCTCAGAATGTGTTGTATTGTTAAGCCATGCACTATAGCGCTTTGCCAGTGTGTCATGGTTGGCTCAGCATAGTGATAGCAATTTTGATGATTGTACCTACAAAGTGGCCTTGAACTGTACATGACCCCCATTACAGCACCTGGGCTGCATCCATACTAATAGCATTTTTTTTTTAGCTGTGGAAACCATATCACTGGATGGAAGGTCCAAGGGCCATAGCTTGTCTTTCCTTACAGCTCAGCCCCAGGACAGCTCAGTTGGAGAATCTGCTTATGTCATAGCTCTAGGGTGGCACAGGTGGCTTTTGTCTCCTTTCTTCCACTAATCAGTTGGTTCAACTAGAATTCTGACCTGATCGGGTTTGAAAAAAATGATAAAATCATGGGGAAAATGTCAAGTGTTTCAGGCCCAGTCTCCTTGGGCACCTGTTACATTGCCCTCAGGGGTCTCGTTTCTGTGGATATAGTACAGTGCTAGAGCAAAGGGCTCTGTGGCAGTGCTGGTGAGTCACCCTGTCTGATGGCAGAGGGTATCAGAGGCAGTGCATAACCAGCCCTCCCTCCCTCCCTCCCTCCCTCCCTCCCTCCCTTCCTTCCTTCTTTCCTTGCTTTTGTCCCTCCCTTCCTCCTTTCTTCTTTCCTTTTTTTTTTTTTTTGCCAGTGTTGGGGCTAGTACTTTACCACTTGAGCCACAGCACCACTTCTTGCTTTTTCTGTGTATGTGGTACTGAGGACTTGAACCCAGGGCTTGATGCATGCTAGGCACTACTCTACATTCCCAGCCCCCCCCACCTTTTTCCTGTTTGGTGCTGGAATTGGGACTTAAACTCAGAAGAGCCTTGCACTCTTGCTTGTTTTCTTCTACTCAAGGCACTTGAACTATCACCTTCACTTCCAATGTCACTTCCTCCCACCAAATTTATAAGGAATCAAAGTCAGTTAGCTAATTATAAATAATCTATTTTGACCAAGAAATGGTGAATTGGAAGAGTACTCGGCTTCCAGATTGCAGCTGGTAGCTGTGAAATTATCAGGAAAGTGTTTGCAATGGAAAAGGGGGAACAATGAAAAACAGTTGCTGTCTCCCCTTCCCTCCCTCCCTCCCTCCCTCCTCCTTTTCCTCCCCCTGTCCCCTGTTCCCCCATTCTTCTTTCCCTCTCTCCCATTCTTTTTTCCTTCTCTTCCCTCTGTCACTCCTTCATACTTCCCTTCCTTCTCACAGCCCTTAAGGTGGAAAGGTAAAAGGGCTAAACTCCCATCTTTATCCTCATTCCATTAAGAAGGAGGCTTCAGTCCCCAGCTCCTGAAACTGTTACATTGGAAATCCTTGAGTTATATATAAATGGGACCTTCAAGCCACACAAGTACCTTGTCTCCAGTAGTAATAAATTTAAGCAAATCTTTCATTTCTTTCCAAGTCTATTTCAAACTTTAAAATGGTAAATGTTTGAAGTTCAAGGTAATAGAGATAGTAACCTTAAACAAAGGTTTAAGATTAAATTGAGACTCAGTTTTCATGTTTTATTATTCATCTGATGATAATTTTAGTAACTTCTTTTGATGGTGATTCTTGTTCTTTTCTGGAATTCAATGGAATCATAAAATACATTATTGAAAGCTGGGACCTTGTGGCTCACGCTTGTAATACTAATTACTCTGGAGGCTGAGATCTGAACAACATGATTTGAAGTCAGCCCCTGCAGGAAAGACCTAATTTACCACCCCAAAACTGGAAGTAGAACTATGATTCAAAGTGGTAATTTGCTAGTCTTGGAACAAAAAAGCTCAGGCACATGATTGCAAAAAGACAAATATATATATATATTTGTATATATAGTTTATATATATATATATATGAATATCAGCCCCCAACCAACCCAGATTCTTAATTTTCGTCACATTATGTTTAGAGCAGGAAAGAGGTTTTATTCTGTTCTGCCCACAGCTCACTTTTACAGTTTCATAGCTGGGCACTACTGAATTAAGTATCTTGACTGTTACCACATTCCAAGTATGGGGCTTATCTGTGGGGAAACTGAGATTCTTATCTAAACCCTTGACATCCTTTTGGTCAGCATAAATCAAATTCATAGAGTAATGGAACTGGAATGGTGGACAGTATATGTAAAACAAGGAGAAACATCATGACTGTGATTGGACTGAGGCTCTCAGTTCTAAGCCAGACTGGGCAGGAAAGGCCATGAGACTCTTATCTCTAATTAACCTCGAAAAAACCAGAAGTAGCGTTCAAGTGATAGAATACCAACTTTGATCAAAAAACTCAAGGACTGTGCCCAAGCTGTAACTTCAAGTACCAGCACAAAACAAACCAAAGCAGCCCCCAACTTTACTTCTCAGTATGTTTTCCAGGGAATGTTCTGCTTGCTTCAGATTACGGTACATATGACATTTTATTTAAAAACTGGATAGAGTGTAAGCAGAGTTAGCTTAAGATAAAGCCACAAAACATTTAAAGTGTGTGTGTGTGTGTGTGTGTGTGTGTGTTGCCAATCATAGGGCTTAAACTAAAGGCCTGGGTGCTGTCCCTGAGCTATTTTGCTCTAGGCTAGCACACTACCACTTTGAACCACAGTGCCACTTCTGGTTTTCTGGTAGTTAATTGGAGATAAGAATGTCATGAATTTCTCCTTCAATCTTGGCTTTGAACTGCCATCCTCAGATCTCAGCCTCCTGAGTAGCTAAGATTATAGGCATGGGTCACCAACACTGGGTTTTGTTTTTTGCTTTTGCTTTTGTTCAAAGCTAAAGTGCTGTCATGTGGGCCATTCTTCCTTGGCTTTTTGCTTTTTTTTTTTTTTTTTCCAGTCCTGGGCTTGAGCTCAGGGCCTGAGCACTGTTCTTGGACTTTCTCAAGACTAGAGCTCTACCACTTGAGCCTCAGCACCACTTCTGGCTTTTTTTTCTATGTATGTGGTACCGAGGAATGGAGCCTGGGTCTTTGTGCATGCTAGGCAAGCACTCAACCACCAGGTCAAACTCCCGGCCCCATGGCTTTTTGCTTTTTAACTGAAGATAGAGTCTCATGTTTTTTGCTGGGTTGGCTTTGAATTGGGATCCTCAGATCTCAGCTTCCGAATAGCTAGGATTACAGGTGAGAGACCCTGACAGCATTTAGTTTTCTTGTTTTCTCTTTTATCAATCCATATGTTTTGTATATACAAATCATGGTGGGCTCAGATTGATTTCTCAAGCCAGCTCTGTGTCTCAAAGCAGAAGTTCTCTTGTTTTTCTACCTTGACATACTGAACATACGCTACATATCGATTGGTATCCCTTGAACCTTTTGAGCTCACAGCAAGATCAAACATGTGGTATGTGGTACTGAGTGCCACATAACAACGTTCTTCTTTGGTTTTATAAGTTATTGACATTTATTGTATATGATTTGCTGTAGAAACTTGATGATATTCTATTCCTTCCATCTCTTCGAATCTCTCTTAGATTTCCAGGCCCTCCATCTGTCAACAACGTGGCACCCTCTTTTGCACCATACCAGCCCTCCACACAGCCATCTTGTCCATCTCCTGTGGCTACTTCGTCTGTCACCCATCTAGGCACTCAGCTCAGTGCTATGCAGATCAACAACTATGGTAATGTGTTCATTGATAGCTGCAGGTGTTTGAGGGGTTCTGTGTGTATATGTGTGGGTGTGTGTGTGTGACAGAGACAGAGACAGACACATTTGGCCTCAAACCCAGGATCTCACACATGGTAGAAAAGCATTCTCTCATTGATGTACATACATTCCCACACCTTGTGAATATTTTTTTCCTTTGAAACTATTTTTTAAAATTATCTTTAAATAGTTGTACAAATGAGTCTCAGTGCAACACGTGGCTTTTTGAATACTATGCATCTTGATCTCTCACAATTCCTTGTGATTATTATTAATAATTATTATTGCCAGTCCTGGGGCTTGAACTCAGATCTTGATCACTATCCTTGGGTTTTCTCAAGGCTTGCACTCTACCACTTGAGCCACAGCACCACTTCCGGCTTTTTCTATGTATGTGGTACCGAGAAACCAAGCCCTGGTTTTTGTGCATGCTAGGCAGGCACTCTACCACTGAGCCAAACTCGTGGTCCCTCCTTCTGATTATTTTTAATGAGAAAGATTGTCTTTGTTTTTTAAGTAGATGTAAATCTGGGATGCCATATTGAGATACTGTTCTAAACATTTTTGTGGTGGGAGGGGGCGGGGGGCTAGGGGTGTCCTGGAGCTTGAACCCCAGGCCTGGGCACTCTCCTTGAGCTTCTTTTACCCAAGGTTAGTGCTTTACCATTTGAGCCACAGCTCCCCTTCTGGCTTTGTGGTGGTTACTTGGAGATAGAAGTCTCCCAGACTTTCCTGTGTAGGCTGGCTTTGAATTGTGATCCTTAGATCTCAAGACTCCTTCATAGCTAGGACTCTAGAAACCAGCCACTGGCATCCACTCATTTTAGACAATTTTTTATGTTGGTTGTGGTGCTTAAACTCGGGGCCTGGGTACTGTCCCTGAGCTCTTTTGCTCAAGGTTGATGTTCTACCACTTTGAGCCATGACACCATTTCTGGTTTTCTGGTGGTTAATTGGTGATAGCATCTCCCACTTTCCTGCCCATGCTGGCTTTGAACTAGGATCCAGCCTTCCAAGTTGCATGAGCCACCAGTGCCTGGCCCTCGACATTTTTATATAAATGATTTGCAATATGCATGACTGTAAATAACTTCTTCTGGTCACTTTCTTCAAGGTAATTGAAGAACTGTCAGAATACCTTACATTCTGTGCTAGAACAATTAAAAACATGCTTGTTTCACAACTAGACATAACAGTGGAATTATTTTAAGAAATGCAAAGATAGTTTCAAAAAAGTGTTGTTTGTTTTAGGTGCCCTGAAGTGAAAATAGAATTCTTCTATGTTCAGAGCTTAGGCAAATAATCAAATCTCAGCAGTGTTGAGGCAGAAGGGAAGAGTTAGATAACTGAGATATCTGAGTTGGCTCAGTTATCAGTAGCAGTGCTCTGTATTCTAGTAGTCAGAGAACTCTCCACTGCCTAACTGAGAGTCAGCTGTTTCCCTACGTGTTGTAGAAATCTCTACTGTGTAACCTCAGCCAGCTGTTTCCCTTAGAGTTTTAGAAATAAAAGTATTCTGGAGTACTATCTTTATACTCTACTGATTTCAAAATAGGCTTAAAAGAGCAGCTGAAGTGTATTTAATCCAAGGGAGAGAAATACAGCTTGGTTTTCCAGCTATTTCTAACAGGATTGGAAAGTGGAGACTATCTTTTCTAGTGACTTTCACCTGCTCCTGAAGCTCCTGGATAAAAATGCACATAAGTGACTGAAGGCATAAGTTCCCCAAAGTTTGTGGTGTTATTACTTTCTAGCTTTTGTGCCAGATTGTGCCAAATACAGATAACTAATATGTAGATCATATAAAGGTATTGCAACTGAGTTAAAAATTCCCTAGTAAGTCTTTGACTAAAATTGTGCTTTTTAAATTTCCCATTTGAATAAAATGCTACAGAAAACATTGGTATTTTATTCTGAGTGAAGATTTCATTTTGTGGCCAGACAAAAGAAAAGTGGCCAGGCACCAGAGGCTTATACCTATAATCCTAGCTACTTAGAAGACTGAGATCTGAGGATCATAGTTTGAAGCCAGCCCAGGCAAGAAAGTCTAGGAGACTCTTATTTCCAGTTAACCAGTAAAAAGTCAGAAATGGAAGTGTAGCTCAAGTGCTAGCTTTTTCACTCAAGGGGCAGTGTCCAGTCCTTTAGTTCAGGCCTCAGTATTGGCACACACACCCCAAAATGATTTGCACGCCTGCCTTCTAGCTCTTGTCCTAGAAATTAAGTACTTAGACAGCATCAGAGTTGAGAAACTCGGCATTGATTTGAATGGTTCTCTTTCTACAGGATCGGGCATGACTCCCCCCACCCAGGGGTCCCCTGGACCTCTGTCAGCCACATCATTCCAGGGTCCCCCACGACCTCCACAGCCATCCATCTTGCAGCCTGGCTCTCAGATTCTGCCACCACCCCCCACCGTGCTGAATGGGCCTGGCGCCCCACCTCTGCCTCCTGCTGCTCACAGGCAGGATGGGCTCCCCGGGCCCACGCCTATGAATGCCCAGTACCAGCCTCCACCGCCACCAGGGCAGACCCTGGGTGCTGGCTATCCACAGCAAGGTAAGGTGCAGGGTTACCTAGGAGCCAGAACTGGAAGGCTGGCTTTGAACCCCTGTCACTTACTTGTCTGGAAAGGTAGATTGTTTATTTGTTTTTTGCCAGTCCTGGAGCTTGAATTCAGGGCCTGAGCATTGTCCTTTTTTGCTCAAGGCTAGCTTTGTACTGCTTGAGCCACAACACCACTTCTACCTTTTTCTGAGTATGTGGTACTGAGGAATGGAAAACAGGGCTTTGTGCATGCTAGGCAAGCACTCTACCACAAGGCTATGCTCCCGGCTGCTGGTAAGGTAGTTTTTAACTAGCATAGATAGAGCAAAGGAAAGAACTGCAGAGATTCCCACTTCACTTCTATTTGAATGAAAATAAAGTGTACTTGATCAGCCAGTATCATCAGCGAGTCTCAAACCTTGGGATTTGATAGCCATTTCTTCTTCTTTTTCCTTTTTTCACTCAAGCAGCCAACTATGGCCCCCAAATGGCAGGCGCACAGCTCTCCTACCCAGGAAGCTTCCCCACAGGACCCTCACAGATGGCTGGACCCCCACAGCCGCAGAAGAAACTGGATCCTGACTCCATCCCCAGCCCGGTAAGAGCTCTAGCCCCTTCCTCACTGTCCCATTTATTCACCATTACCGGAAACATTGTTAGCATTTTTCCTGCCTGTGCCCGGGCTGGTCAGAGCTTTCTGCCTCTAGACCTGTGGAGTGTCACACCCTCTAGACCTGTATGGTGTCACACGAGGGAAAGTGCTGCAGGGGTTTTTGGGAGAGAACTCAGCCCCATGGTGGTGAAGCCACAGTCAGGTGGAGAAAGACGACAGGTACAGGGTAGGGTGGAGGATTTGGGCTATTTTTGCAGATCGTCTTTTAGTCTATATTTATTTGAATACAGACTTGAAGATTTAAGATCAAGTGTTTAATAAGCTGCCTATCATTAGAAATCAGATTAACTGCTTTATTATAATCATATTTGTGATTTTTTTTTTTGTCTTTTACCTTTGCTTGGTACTAGGGATTGAACTTGAGGCCTCATGCTTACTAGGCAGGCACTCTACCACTTGAGCCACCGTATCACTCCTTAGTTCTTTCTGCAGTAGGATCTTCCTTTATTCTTGGGCCAGCCTGGATGGTGTCTACACTTTGTGCTTCCCCTGTAGCTGGGGTAGCAGATGTGTGCCACTGTGCTCTAACTAGTTGAGATGCAGTCTTTCAAACTTCCCGCCCTGCCCACCCCCATGGCTGACCTCAGTTATAATTCTTCATTTCAGTTTCTCCCAAGTAGCATGTATCTATAGGCCTAGCCACTCAGGAAGCTGAGATCTGAGGATCACCATTCAATGCCAGCCCAGGCAGGAGAGTTTGTGAGATTCCTAATTCCAGTTACCACTGTAAAGGGAAAAAAAAGTGGAGTTCAAGTGGTAGAGGGCTAGCCTTGAGCAGAAAAGCTCAGGGACAGTGCCCAAACTCTTGAGTTCAACTTCTAGGACTGGCACACACACACAAAAAAATCATGGACTTGAGATACTACCATGCCTGGATCTGGTCATTACATTTATGGTTTAATTTTATTTGATGATTCCAATTTAAAACTTAGGTGTTTCCATTAAGTTTACATTGGTTTTGTGTCTGTGTGACCACCCTGACATGGTCCAACACTCTGAGCCATGCCTCTCATTCTCAGGCATCTGTAGCTCCTGCAGGACTTTCACCTTTTTCCATCATATGATAAAATATGTTGCTTTCATCTTATCATTCTGACCGCATCATATTAGAGGTTCCCTGAGGCTCTCAGGCTCTGAAACTTTCCCTCTCTCCTGACATCTGCTCTTCAAGTCAACACCACTAGAATGAACTTTCAGTACAGTGCCATCCACATCTGTTCAGCGCTTCTTTCGGACTTCCTGGGTCTTAATCTCTCAGAGAGAAAGCTAGTTGCCTAGGCTCTCTAGGGGATTCGTAGACACACTACCTGGGAGCTCTAGATAACTCTAGTCGACTCCCTGACTCTCATGGCTTTAACTAAGGATGTGGATATTTCTAGTCCCAGACCTTGCCCCTAATATCCAGATCCAATCTCATCATTCCTAGCATCTTGCCAAAAATCTTTGAGTCATTATTGAGTCTCAGTTTTACATCTCACAGGTAGTTCTTTAACCAATTCTGTCCTATTCTTCATTCATCCTGGTGTAAGACTCCACATTATTGTAAGAGTCTTGTACCTGCCCTCCTTGTTCCTCCCATAATGTAGCTAGGAGCCAAGGGGTGTGTATTCCCGTCCTGTCAGGTCAGGTTCTGGCTCAGAGTAGACCCGGACATCATTCTTCTACTGAGATATTCTCATAGTAGCTTGTGGGATCTGACATCATTTCTCACCCCTGGCTCCACCATGTCCCCTTCCTTTACTCATCAAATGCAAGTGCATGTGTCCACATGAGTACCTGACTTGGTTTCTTCTGTCCTCTGAGCTCCAGCCACCTGCCTTGTACAAACAAGCATAGGGTGCCCCTGGCCCCACGAATCTGGCATCTGGCATTTCCTTTGGTGGAATGGTTTTCTCTAGACCTTTGCAGGGCCTGGCTCATGCCTTCATGTCTTCATTGCTCACCCCAGCCTCTGGGTCTCTCCATCCACACTACTTATAGCTCTATAATAGAGGGCTATTATTCATGCATTTGTTTATTTATTGACTGTTTTCCCCACTGCAGTGTCAGCTCCATGTGTCAGCAAGAAGTTGGTTGCATCCACTGCTACCTGATTTATAGAATGCATTCATGTATTTGCTTAAGGAGTGAAGAAAGGAAGGAATATCACCAGAGAAGCAGGAAGTAGTCCCTGCAATGATTTAACATAGACCCTTCAGACACGCTCACACAAATCAGTCCCCCATTTATTTTTTATTTTAAAGTAATGAAATAGCTATGCCAGATGGCGCTTGTTCCTATTTCCAAAACATGTTTTTGCTAATGACATAAACTTTTCATTTTGGAAACAAAGATGCCATACTCCAATCCTCAGCCTACATGCTTTTTCAGCCCTCTGGATGGTGACTTCAGCCACATTTTGGAAGTGAGACAGCTAACAAAATCAGAACTTGCCAGAAATCATCCCTGCTGTCTGTCCTGCATCTGGAGGATGTCATTCCGAAGCTGCACTTGCTGAGGCTCTTTCTGTCACCACCTCTGAATCCATATAGTTCGGCTTTGAGTAAGCCAGCCTTCCTTACTGAGGCTCACATATCTTAGTTTATTTCTCCTTTATCCTTCTTGTTCATTTATCTTGAGAACCATTTGTTTTTGCTTTCTTCCCTGGAAATTATCTCTAAGTATTGGTACAAAGAGGTTTCAGTTCAACGTGTCAGTTTATGTGCACATTGTCTCTTGATAACCGTCAACCCCTCCATACTTCTCCCCATCTCCTCAAGCTTCCTGGCTCCATTTTCACTTATGTGCGTTGACTATTACAACTGTATTCACCTACCCATCCTCTCTCCATTGATCTGCACTCCTCCCCCCTCATATTCTTTTTATCTTTGAGTCTTTGTATAAAGGAGTTGTCATTCAACAAAACAGTTAATGAACACAGTGTGTCTTGATCAATGTCATTTCTTTCGACATTCTCACCCACCCCTCCCAGCCCATCCTTCCCTCACTTTTCCTAATGTTCGGGTCATATGTATTGACATTTTTGGCCATTTATCAAAGAAGTTTATATATGCAATACATTTTGGTCTGTGTCATCCCTTCATCTTCACTCCCCTTCAACCCACTCCTTTTCTTATATTTCTGTCTGGTCAACGGAGTTACATCATAGAACCCCACCTCTATATATACTATACATTTCTAACTCTATTTTATGAACTATACTGCATTCATAGAAGATATGTGAAAGTGATTCTAGAAGCAAGTGTTGTGAAGAGAAAGCAGTCTATACCTTTGGGAAAGCATTGGCATCTAAGAGTTACTATCTTTTTTGCTAAACTCTAGATAACCAGTCACAGTGAGAATTACTACTGAAATGTCGGCTTATTGTTTCCCAGTAGCATGCATGTGCTCGTAAATATGACTGGCTCTGCTGTGTATTACCTACTTTTTTCCACTTTAATCCACTTTGCCAAGATGTAGAGTCATTTAGCAATGTAATACCACTACAACATTGTTTCTTTGGGGATAAGTTTTGTAAACTTAAGTTGGATATTTTACAAATAAACTTGGTGTGTTTGTGTATTTGTGAGCTAGTACTAGGGCTTGAACTCAGATTTCCACTGTCACTTGATTTCTTTTCCGTAAACTTTTCACTCAGTGCTGGCACTCTACCACTTGAGCCACTCCTACACTTCTGGCTTTTTGGTGTTTAATTGGAGATAAGAGTCTCTCAGATTTGTCTGCCTAAGATGTCTTTAGATTGTAATCTTCAGGTCTCAGCCTCCTGAATAGCTAGGATTACAGGGGTGAGTCAATAGCATTACAAAAACAAACATTTTAGAAATACAGTCTACTGAAGACTGACTATTGAATATATAGCTTCAATATTTTAGGCATATCTCTGAAAACCCTGGCTTTTACCTCAAATATTTGACATACTTTTGTTGGTTGAAGTGATTGTAATAGAGATTAATATAAAACTGTTGCTGAGTTTGAGTCAAGCCAATGAATAGTGTTCTGATTTTCCTACTCACCTCTTAGCGTGGCCTGTAGCAACTTTTGCATTCTATATCCTTAATTTAATAAGCATTCAAGCTCTGTGAATTTTGGCAGACAGACAAATAGGTATTTTTAAAGCCAGCCTACATCTGTTGCAAACATTTTGAGAAATCAATGCATGGGATGAATGGAAAAGGCAGAAGATACATTTTAGAATCTGGTGAAAGATAATATCTTTATGAATATCCCAATCTTCCCATCTTTCTGTAGACATCATTCTTGTCCCCACCTACTTTGCCTTTTCCCTTTTTTGCCTTCTTCCCTTTTCATCTTTCTGTTTGCTTCCTTTTCTCTTTTCTGGTTAAAAAAAAATAAGGAGATGAGAAGATAGGAAGCAAGATAATTAGGCTTTCTTCTTATTTTCTTCTTAATCCATACTGCATTTTGCTCATAATTTTCATTCCTGTAAACAGTTAAAACAGTTTTTTTTTTCCAGTCCTGGGCTGAAGCTCAGGGCCTGAGCACTGTCCTTGGATTTTTCTCAAGGCTAGAGCTCTACTACTTGAGCCTCAGCACCACTTCCAGCTTTTTCTAAGTATGTGGTACTGAGGAATTGAACCCGGGTCTTCATGCATGCTAGACAAGCACTCTACCACTAGGCCAAACTCCCAGCCCAAAACAAAATTTTTTTAACATAAAAATATTTTTAAATGTTTTATTGTGACTACATTATATTCACCAGATAGAAGGTACATAACTTCACAAACATTGATACCCTTTCTCATGACATGGTCCCCATTTCCCTCCCACCCAACAGTTTTTTAAGCCCTCATATATTATTTGTCAGTACATATTTATAGTACAATATGCTTCTAAATTATATAAAAAAAATTTGAGGACTTTGGCACCCATTGATTTCTATGCATTAGGCAGAAATCTGCATGCAGAGACTATACTATTCTTGTCTTTTAAGAAAGAAAGAGCTGAAGGCAAATTGAAGATGAAGAAGACTTTGGAAGAGAAAAACTAAGGCTTTTTTAGATCATGTATTTAGATAATTCCTTCTGAATTTTAATTTTAATTTAATTTAATTTAATTTTGCCAGTCCTGGGCCTTGAACTCAGGGCCTGAGCACTGTCCTTGGCCTGCTCAATGCTAGAGCTCTATCACTTGAGCCACAGCACCACTTCCAGATTTTTCTGTGTGTGTGGTACCAAGGAATCAAACCCAGGTCTTTGTGCATGCTAGGTAAGCACTTTAACACTAGGCCAAACTCCCAGCCCCTTGAATTTATTTATTTTTGTCTTAAAAGATTTCTTTCTATTAAAATACCTTTTAAAAAGCTTGTCTTAATTTACTTTACTGTGAATTTTAAAAATTCATTTACTTATTTGTTATATTTATTTTATTATTATTTTATTTATCACAATATTAAGGGTAGAACTCAGAGCCTTGTACAGGCCAGACAAATATTCTACTGCTGAGCTACATTCCTAGTTCCCAGAATTGTTAATCTTTTTGCCAGTCCTTGGGCTTGAACTGAGGGCCTGAACATTGTTCTTTGGCTTTCTAAAGGTTAGCGCTCTACCACTTAAGCCACAGCACCACTTCTGGCTTTTTTTGTATATGTGGTACCAACGTATTGTACCTGGGCCTTTGTGTGTGCTAGGCAAGCACTCTATCACTAGGCCAAACTCCCAGCCCCCAGAATATCTTTTTAAATGCTTACCTCTAGGCCCAGTAGAAAACTAAAGAAAAAGTTCTTCAGAGGGTCAGGATCAGAGCTCTGAATATGAGAGAAAACAACCGGAAAACTAGTGCCCTCATTTGGAAGTAAACAAACGTGAACCAGGTAGCTGTCTTTGAGACCTCCATCATGGGGTTAGAGGCATGGCTTATGGGGTTGGAAGCATGGCTCAGTTGGTAAGCGCTAGCCAATGACAAACAGGTACTGAGTTTGAGTCCCAGTCAGTCTCAGGACAAAACTCAAAGAAAAGATAATAATATGAAAGAAAGAGAAAGTATGTGTACGTACATATGTAGATCCCTATGTGTATGAAGGGAAAGGTGATAAAGAAGCAAAAGGGAGCATGAGTAGCTGGTGTGCACCCCTCTTTGCATGTTAAGATGAGTCCTCACTTTTAAGTTGCTCTTGGTATCCTGTTTCCCAGATCCAGGTGATTGAGAATGACAGAGCCACCAGAGGGGGACAAGTTTATACCACCAACACCCGAGGCCAGGTCCCTCCCCTGGTCACTACAGATTGTGTGATACAAGACCAAGGTATTTCTCTGTTTTCTTTATGTTTCCCATTAGCACATGTTGTCCGTGTAGAATTGTCACTTGACGAGTCTTGAGAGAAGCAGTCAGAATGCAGTCAGTCATGGGTTGACAAGGCCTCACGGTCAGTGTGTGCAGTAGTGTGCAGTAGTGTGCAGTTAATTACTCTTTTCATATGCAGAGGCATTGAATGAAGTCATTGTCATCCAGAGGCTTTACTTGTTACTTATTATCTTTGTTTGACATCTTTAGTCAAATCTAAACACCTGTCCAGTGTACATTAAGCTATATTAATGATCTGATTTATTGAAAACAATCATAATAATTGAAATATCTGTGTTGTATCCTTAGTAGGATTCAGTGACTTATATGAAATGTATAGTGTCCCTGAAATACAAGTTTACAAGTTTCTGCATAAAGCATGGAATAGTCTACCTTTGCATATATTTAAATGTCTCAGGAAAGTGTGTTTCTAATCCAGATCTGCGTGTGTCGCTTTGAATGTTTCAGGGAATGCCAGTCCTCGCTACATCCGGTGTACTACATACTGTTTCCCCTGCACGTCAGACATGGCGAAGCAAGCTCAGATTCCGCTAGCAGCTGTCATCAAACCCTTTGCCACCATTCCCTCAAATGAGGTAAGACTGCACATGGCACAGATGTAGTCACGGACAGACTCCAAGAGCCTTTGCTCCTCTCTATTTCTTACACAGTTATCTGGTATTAGACACAAGAAGCTGGAAGATGGTTATATTATGCAAGAACATCTGGCCATCCAATTCTCTGGGACAGCATTAGTCTCCTAAATTATGTTCTTTGGCATCATATCCACCAGTCATGGATGGACTAAGTCAATTTGTGATCTATTGTAAAAATGCATGTCTACAGAAACTGCAGCAGGTCCAATATCATCAAACACAGGACCTGTGGTGAAGCCATTTTACCCTAGACAGGGGGTGTGTGTGTGTGTGTGTGTGTGTGTGTGTGTGTGTGTGTGTGTGTGTGTCAGACAGAGGTGGGGGGAGAGAGAGAGATGGAAAAAGAAAGTCAACTCATGCTCCCTCTTGGGCACCCCACCCCTCCCACAGCCTCCCTTCCTTGCCAATTGCTGTTTTTATCTTTTAAAATACAAGCCAGGCACTGGTGGCTCACAGCTGTCATCCTAGCCACTCAATAGGTTGAGATTGGAGGATTGTGGTTCCAAGCCAGCTGGGGCAGGAAAGTCCATGAGACTTTTTATCTCCAATTAACCTCTAGAAAAAGCTGAAAATAGAACTATAGCTCTGGGGCTGGGAGTTTGGCCTAGTGGTAAGAGTGCTTGCCTAGCATGCACAAAGACCCGGGTTTGATTCCTCGGTACCACATTACATAGCAAAAAGCTGGAAGTGGTAGTGTGGCTCAAGTGGTAGAGTTCTAGCCTTGAGAAAGCCCAAGGACAATGTTCAGGCCCTGAGTTCAGTTCCCACAACTGGCCAAAAAAAAAAAAAAAGAACTATAGCTCAAAGTGATAGAGTGCTAGCCTGAGCAAAGCAGCTCAGGGACAGCACCCAGATTCTGAATTTAAGCCCTACTACTGGAAAACAAACAAGAATTTAATTGTGTGAGGGGCAGGGCAGGACACCAGCAGGCTGGTTGTATCAGGCCAAGGATGGCCTATATATGTGCTTACACTTGTGTGTGTGTATGTGTGTGTACACACTTATATGTAGAAATATAGATATATGTATGTATGTCTATACCCACACATGTACATACACATATATCTCTCTATATATAGGCATATATATGTCCATAGGTACTTCTATATATACCTATATATATATAGACATATGATTATATATACACACACACACACACACACAATTTATATAACACTTTAAGTATATATTTGTACGCACACAGTTTTACACACATAAACTTTTGGTGGTGCTGAGAGTCAAACTCAGGGCCTCAGTGAGTTATATTCCATTCCTACCTTTGCCCTTTCCCATTTTCGGACATCTCTTCCCTGATTTTAGTGATTCCCATTAGAAATAAACTATACACTGACTCAAATAGAACAGTAACTGTATAAATGACGACACAGCTTACACATTGTTCTACACTTGTCTTCTTCTAGGCCATGTGTCTAGCGCTCACCCAGTGCCTTTGTGTATAGAACAGGTCTCATTCTTTAAAACAGCTGTAAAGGACTGGACTCCTGTGGCTCACACCTGTAATTGCATCTACTGCGGAGGCTAAGATCTGAGGATCACAATTCAAAGCCAGCCCAGGCAGACAAATCCTTGAGATTTTTATCTCCCATTAACCAGCAAGCAGCCAGAAGTAGAGGCTGGTAGAGCACCAGCCTTGAGTTTAAAAAAAAAAAAAAAGCCAAGCAAGAGCCTAGGCCCTGACTTCAAATCCAAATACTGGCACAAAAATAAAAGTAAATATACAAGCCTAATTTAGTAACCAGCACTGTTGATAATTGTGGCATTGTTGTAGGCATCTATATCTAGATTTCGAGGTGCCTATAGCTGTGAGAACTTGGTGGCTTTCATAGTATGAGTCCTAAAGAGGAGGGAATCACTGCCTTGTCATAAACAGATCTGAAAGGATGCAGTCATTACTAAGAGTATTCTGTAAGCGGGTGGTGGCGGGGGGAGGAGGAGGGGAAGGAGTCGTCCTCACCAGTGGTATGGACAGGCAGTGAGCACAGACAGCCTCTTTCTGGAAAGGGTGGCTACAGATGTGTCTTTCCTGCTTCACTTTGCTCTTGTATGGTCTGAAAGGGGCTGCAAAACCAGTTACTTTCGTAATCAGGAGATAATATTTGTAGCTCCAGAGAAAGCTGAAGCATATATAAAATAACAAAAATACCCTAGGCAGTCACTTTTGTGTATCAGAATTGTGGCTGGGAGGGACTTGTGCCCATGACAAGTGTCCTTGCTCGGTACACCTTGTACACAACAGTGAATTTGCCAAGTTTTCAAGTAGACATAAATGAAATCTCCCTTCCCTCACCCTATTTGTGACAAAGCTGGCCTGAGTCAAATGTACAGAGAAGAGAACTAAAACTCAGTAACTGTTCACGTCTGAAACCTGAAATTAGACTCTTTAGTCTCCTTAAGGTAAATTAGTATTAGCAATGAAATTATTTGGTTAATCTGTTCCTGAAAATAAAACTTAAGTTTTAGATTTTTTTTAGTTTTGTTTGTTGACAAAACCTTGCTATCTATCATCTGTCTGTCTGTCTATCCATCCATCATCCTGGGATTTGAACTTAGGGCCTGAATCCTGTCCCCAAGCCTTTTTGTGTTCAAGGCTAGTGTTGTACTCCTTGAGCCATAGCACCACTTCCAACTTTTTGAGTAATTTATTGGAGATGAGAGTCTAATGGGGACTTTTCTGCCTGGGCCAGCTTCTAACCACAATCCTCAGATCTCAGCCTCCTAAGTAGCTAGAATTACAGGCATGAGCCACCAGTGCTGGATGACAAAAATGTTTAAATATTAATCTAAGCCTTTCCCAAAATGCCGATATGCATCCTGTATGCATACACAATGGGTATATTTCCTGTTATCTAAAGTTTTATTTTAAACAAATACCATCTTATCTCTCACCTAAAATTTCCTTTTGTAAAAACTTGTACTGCATTAAAGTCTGAGCTTTCTAAAATAATAAACAGATGAGGTTAGAAATAAGGGTTTCTTTTTGAAATCTAACTGAGAGAAAAACAGTACTTGGGGAAGCAACATGCTTTCTGTTCACCAGGGCTTGAACTTAGGATTTGGAGCTCTTGCTTAGCTCTTTTGCTCTCAGTTAAAGCTCTAGTGCTCAAGCCATGTCTCTAATTCAGTATTTTGTTGGTTGATTGGAAACGGAGTCCAATGGACATTTCTGTACATAAGGGGTTCAATCTCTGATCCTACAGGTCTCAGTCTCCTGAATCACTAGGAATAACTGTGTGAGTTATTGGTGCCGGGCTTAACACACTTACTGTTTCTCGAATAAAACTCCTGCAGAGCTGCTTTCTCAATGCAGACCATTTCTACAGAAAGCTCATCTTTTTTTTTCTCAACTTCAAGAGTAGGATTACTCTGAACATGCTATGTTTAAGAAGTGTTATTGGTTTGTTGCCAGTAACTAACTACTACTACTAACTCAGTAGGCTGAAATCTAGGATTGTGGTTCAAAGCCAGCCCATGCAAGAAATTCTGTGACACTCTTATCCATAATTAACCACCTGGAAGCAGGAAGTGGAGCTGGGCTCCAGTGGTAGAGTGCTAGCCTTGAGCAAAAAAGTTCAGGGACAGTTCCCAGGCCCTGAGTTTAAGCCCCAGGACAGGAAAAAAAAATAAGTGTCACTTTTCCTTATATGGCAGTATCTGCTTGAATGAAGACTTTCTCTGTTTAAAGAAATGTGTTTCTTTGTTGAAATAGACTTAGAAAAGTCAAGTAGTATGAAACAGATGCTAAAGCACCAAGAAGATGTTCCCCAAGGGGATACTTAAAAAAACAAAAAACTTAAGTACTGAGATATTTAACTAGATCTAAACTTGAAGAAACATTAACATAAAGAAACATTATTGCCCTACTACACTAATTTGTCACAGTATAATTACAGGTTTCCTTCTTACTATTACTATAATTATGTTCAACCTCTTATCTGCATTTTAGATACAAAGAAACTGAGGTGCATATTCACAAAGCCTTACAGGTACAAGCAGTAAATCCTCTGTTGCAACCAAGGGCTCAATGTTGAGTGTGAGGTTTTTTGGTTTTTTTTTTTTTTTTTTTTTTTTTTTTTTGCCAGTCCTGGGCTTGAGCTCAGGGCCTGAACACTGTCCTTGGACTTTCTCAAGGCTAGAGCTCTACCACTTGAGCATCAGCAACATTTCTGATTTTTTTCTATGTATGTGGTACTGAGGAATCGAACCCGGGTCTTCGTGCATGCTAGGCAAGCATTCTACCACTTGGCCAAACTCCCAGCCTTGAATGTGAGTTTTTGGTACAGGTGGGAAAGTACAAGTAAGAAGGAATATGATTCCGCTAGTGGTAGGCAGTGGAGTTACTAACTTATACAGATTGGCTCCAAGAATAAAGTTAATGTAAAAGCTTAAAAAAGAAGAAGAAGAAAAAAAAAGAAACTGAGGTGCAGAGTTTGATTGCTTGTTGGTGTCAGCAGCTAAGTGGCAGGATGCAAACCAGTTCCAGGTGGTCTGCTTTCAGAGGTCTTCACTTTTTTTTTTGCCAGTCATAGAGCTTGAACTCGGGGCCTGGATACTGTCCCTGAGCTTCTTTTGTTCAAAGCTAGTACTCTACTACTTAAGCCACAACACCACTCGTGGCTTTTTCTGTTTATGTGGTGCTGAGAAATCGAATCCAGGGCTTCATTCATTCTAGGCAAGCATTCTACCACTGAGCCACACTCCCAGCTCCAGAGTTCTTCACTTGAATCAGCAAATGTTGCTTTCCTTCGCATCTAAATCTTCAGCTCTCTGGGCTTCACTCCAAAAGAGAACCCAGAGGGCACTTCCAAGAATCTGCAAACTGCACATGTGCAAAAGCGAATTTCTGGTCTCTACATCATGTTGAATCGCCCACATATCAATAAATGATTCAAACATGTATCTAATCATTAAACTAGAAATTAAAAAAATGAAGCCGGGTGCGGTGACTCACACCTGTAATCCTAACTACTCAGGAGGCTGAAATCTGAGGACTGAGGTTCAAAGCCGGCCTGGCTCTAAAATCACTTCAAGTCTGTGAGACTCTTATCTCCAATTAACCACCAGAAAACTAGAAGCAACACTGTGGCTCATGAGGTAGGGTGGTAGCCTGGAGCTGAAGAGCTCAGGAACAGTGCCCAGGCCCAGAGTTCAAGTCCCACAATTGACAAAAAAGAAAAAGAAAAAATTTTTTTTAAAAAAGGCAAGTAAGTAACAGAAAGTAAAGGATGACTAGTTTGGGGTATTCATAATCATATACTCAAGGTATTGATTTAAAGTGTCTCTCAAGGGCAAGTGAATTTCATGGGTATTGTTCTTTTCATGAATGACCTTAAATGACTTATTTCATATTAGTAAAATGTTAGGATTTGAGTGCTTCTCTGACTAATATTACAATCTTTGCTATACATTAAAAAAAGAGAGAGAAAGAAAACTTTGGCTGTGCACTAATGGCTCATGCCTGTCTATAATCCTAGTTACTCAGAAAGTTGAAATCTAAGAAGATCGGAAGCTAGCCTTGACTCCAACTAGTCAGAAAAAAGCTAGAAGTGGAGGTGTGGCTCCAGTGGAAGAGTGCCACTGGCATTGTGTTAAAAGCTAAGTCAAAAGTACCAGGCTCTGAGTTCAAGCCCTAGTATACACACACACACACACACACACACACACACACACACACACACACACACACACACACACACACACACACACACACACACCTTCCTTACTGAAGAATATCTCGATTTGGTATCCAGTAAAATAATTTATTTAACGTTTGTTCTACTGTTTGACAGAACCTTTCTAAGTATGCGATTGTGTTAGCAACAGCCTGTAAATATAAACCCTCCTGAGCAGTAATCGCAGGAGAACGCCCTCAGTGAGCTGCTTCCAAGGGCAGACTGGTGTCATCTTTGTTTAACTAGTCCTTCTTTTTGTGTAAATTTTAATCCTTAAAATGTTTTCAGTGGAATCTATTCCCACATTCAGTATAATTAACTCCAGAGGTTAAAGAGATACTGGTGGTGCTGTTCTTTTTTTGGCCATTAAATCGCATCCCTATTTTGGAGGCTGTATTTTAAGCAGGGAGAACTTCAAGTAGGTCCAGGTGGATTTGGAAATACAAGAGGATTGAAGATTGTAACTAATCGAATGGTGCATTTTTCTTTCTCTTGACATAGAAAAGCTTTACACTTTGTACAAGTGCACACAGGTGGTGATATGTTCATTAAATGATACTGTGGGTAAACCAGATGGTCAAACGTTTTTACTCCATCCTGCCTATATTTTTAGACAATGGATGGATATAGTGATCACAGCAACATTGAATTGGCCTTGATAAATGCTTATCCAAAGCTATAGATTTTTACCTGAGTGTGAATTTCCTGCATACTTTGTGTTTGAAACTGAATTGAACTTTAAGGAAGTGAAAGAAAACAAAAATAGTTATCTTTGGGGCCGGGAGTTTGGCCTAGTGGTAGAGTGCTTGCCTAGCATGCACGAAGACCCGGGTTCAATTCCTTGGTACCACATACATAGAAAAAATCCGGAAGTGGTGCTGAGGCTCAAGTGGTAGAGCTCTAGCCTTGAGAAAGTCCAAGGACAGGGCTCATGCCCTGAGCTCAAGCCCAGGACTGGCAAAAAATAAAATAAAATAAATAGTTATCTTTTTTGATACTAGAATTTTAAATCAGGGCTTCATGCTTCTTTGGCTGGTGTTTTGCTGCATGAGCCATGCCTCCATACCAGCTTTTTACATCTAGTGGACTTTCCTGTCCTGTCTGTCCTTGAACTGTAGTTCTCCAGATCGCAGCCTCCTGAGCAGCTAGGATGACAAGTGTGAGCCACCAACTACCCACTGAGTCAGTTATTCTTTGGCCAGGATTTATAGGCAATTTACATAAAAGTTCTCCAATATGAAAATAATGATAGTCTTATTCTTTGGAGTTTTGGCTCAGAGTTACCTTTGCCTATAAGTTTTGAGATTCTTTCCTCTTCATGAAGGCTCACATTCACATAGACTAAATATGAAGAAGACCTGTTGGGAAAAGAGAGGGATAGATGTTAAAGATTTGATCAATAAAGTTAACATAAAAGGAAAAGACTTTCAAGGAGAAAGCCACCACCAGCCTTCGTATCACTCATCCCAGGAGAAATGGCTGGGCATGCCTGTGGCTTTTCAGCTAGTCTGGCTTATATGAGTTAATGCCATTCTGGCAGAATTGGTGACTGCTGTTTAATATATCAAAGAGCAAACTTCTGCCTCATTGTAGTCATTTATGTCACAGTGACCTTATGTCATCTTCCCTGTTTGGAAGATAGTAGCTAGAAAAGTAGGCGTTTATCTTACTTTTAGAGATGATGAAAATAAATGTTCTGGGCTGTCAAAACCGTTCAGCTAACAGGCCATGTGGCCAGAATGCAAGAATCCCAGTACCAAGTAAAGTGGTATTCCTTCTTTTCTTGCTGGCTATCATGTTAGCAATGAGATTTTTACTGCTGCAGGTTTGTAAGTTACCCTGAAACGTGTCTATCTGAAGCCGGTTTTCCTTTCTTTGTCTTTTGACGTTAAGCTCCTTAGTAATCCTTGGAGACAAAGAACCAAGCAGTGAGAGAAAATAGAGTACGGGTACTCATTCTCCTCAAGAGCCTACCATACCTGCCTGGTCATTCTTTTTAGTGTGCATTAATTACATCCAGGGCTTTTACTATAGTATTTCAGATGTTCATATATTGCACTTTGCTTTCCCTGTTACTGCACTATTTTAAAAATCATTAACAATGGCCGGGAGTTTGGCCTAGTGGTCGAGTACTCGCCTAGCATGCCCGAAGACCCAGGTTGTACTCCTCGGTACCACATACATAGAAAAAAGCTGGAAGTGGTGCTTTGGCTCAAATGGTAGAGCTCTGGCATTGAAGCCCAGGACTGACAAAAAATAAATAAATCATTAACAAAATAAATGTAACAAATAAAATAGAAACAGTGTAGGAAGGAAAATCTGGAAGAGAGTAAATGAAGGGATGACATCTAAAAAAGAAAGGTGCTCATTACCTGACTCATGAAACTCACCCCTCTGTACATCACCTGGATAATAATAGTAAAAAATTAAAATTAAAAAAATCAGGAGGCTGGGAGTTTGACCTAGAGTGGTAAAGTGCTTGCCTAGCATGCATGAAGACCCAGGCTCTATTCCTTGTTACCACATACTCAGAAAAAGCCAAAAGTGGTGCTGTGCTCAAGGGATAGAGCTCTAGCCTTAAGAAAGCCCAAGGACAATGCTCAGGCCCTGAATTCAAGTGCCTGGACTGGCAATAAATAAAGTGCCTTCATGGTATAAAGTTGCTGGGAACTAAGTCATATTCTTCTAGTGTTTGGTCATCTGGCTGTAGGGCTGTGGGTGAGTCTGGCAGCCACAGCCCAGAGCTGTGTCCCCTTTTAGAGCCATGTTAGAACAGGAGCAGACAGACTGACATGGTTGCATTTGTCAGAGCAAAGGTTGTTAGAATTATATTTTAAGTTCCAGTTCAGAAGCCAAACGCCCTGAGCTGATTGTCTCAACCACAGAATTGCTCATGTAGATCTTGCATTTTTATTTTAAATGAAGAATAACTTTAGAAGGAACAAGAATAAAAAACAAGTGCTGCCAGATGCTGGTGGATCATGCCCATAATCCTAGCTACTCAGGAGCTCTGAAGATTTCGGTTCAAAGTCAGCCAGGGCAAGAAAGTCTGTGAGATTCTTACCTCCAAGCAGAGGAAGCCAAAAGTGGGGTTGTGGCTCAGTGGTAGAACACTAGCCTTCACAAAAGAAGCTCAAGGATAGTGCCCCAGCTTTGAGTGGGTTCAAGTCCTAGGACTGACACAACACACACCCCCCCCACAAGATTCTGCTGTGATTTAATTTTCAGTGAGTGTAAATGGCGGTTGCATGGTATCTGTGATATAATCCTGGAGACCAAACTCCAGAGGCTCTTCAAAAAAACCTCCTCAGAGGGACTAGTTGAGAGCCTTTTATTTCCATTCTATTGGTTAATTCTAAGACCTGAATTTTCTCACTTTTTTTGTTGTTGTTTGTTTGCATTGGTGCTGGTTCTGGGGTTTGAACTTATGGCCTGGGTGCTATTCCTTAGCTTTTTCTCTCAAGCCACAGCCCCCTTTCTACATTTTACTGTTCGAAAACCAGGGCGGTGTCGTTGTGAGCAGGATTTCTCAGCCATTGTGCCATGTTTACTTGGAACCTTTGGAATCTCTTCAATCACATGGACTTTCCTGATCTCCCTAAGAACTGTTGTCACCTTGCTTCCCACCCCTGGCTTCACTGAAGCTTTGTGAGTATTTAGACAATGTGAAGGCCATGGAGTTCGATAGGTGACCCTTTCCTAGATAACATATATTCAGTGAATAAAACATTTTAAATTAATTAACAAAATCCTATTTTTAAAATGCAGAGAAGGCAGGGAGGAAAAAGCCTACTGGAGCTTCATGTTTGTAAGTGACCCTTGGGATATCTGATAATGTCACCCACAGATTTGCCTGGAATGTCAGCTATTTTGAAGTGATTATTCTCAGGGATGTATGCTTGCTTTCTCAGAGCCTAAAAGACTAAATCTGGAAGATGTTTGTGCTAAATAATGCTCAAGTATGCTTATTTATCTCCACCTGTATGTGGAGGAAGTCCATTAGAACTTGGAGGACAAGTCATTTGGTGAGACTTTTCACCACAGAGTTCTATGTCCAAACATTTATTGGGCATTCTTCTTGCAGTGTAAAGCCTGTATCTGAAGCGAGGTTATAAGTAAAATAGGGGAGGCCCTGACAAGCCTGGAACCTACATTTTTAGTCATTTACTTGTTTGTTTTGTATCCTTAAGTAGTTGTGCAAAGAACCCTTGTACCCTTACTTCAGCAACCCCCCCATACACATAACATGCTCCAGCTTTCTGGTATTTTGATAAACTGTAAGTTTGTTGTTCAAAGGAATTTCACTATTAGGATCCTCCCTTGAGTTCATATACCATACTTTAGCGAATACATTTATGAATATGTGCATATGATGTTTACATATCTGTTTATAATGAGGATCTAACTTCTACATATGTCTCTTTGAGCCCAACATACTTCACTTAACATGATTTTTTTTGTCAGGTTAATCCATTTCCCTGCAAATGACATAGCATCATTTTTCCTCCATGGATATTTCATCTCCTCAGCCATGTGCCATTTACTTAAATTTCCATGTTCTGTATCAATGAAAATATCTTACTTCCACATATACGTTCCAATGAAAACTAGCCCTTGGGGGGACTCAGCAGCACACATTGTCCTTGCTGTTAGGACTGCTAGCAGTTAAAGACAGCTGTGCTGGCTCCAGGAACAGTTGCTTAAGGAATTTCCTGGACAGTAAATTTTTCCCTAGGTTTAGCTTAGGTTTCACATTTCATCTTCTCCCCCATTGTTGGTTTTTCTCAATATCCTCTCACTGTCAGATGTGTAGTATTATGCATGTATACGTGTTTGTGCATGTGTGTTCGTTGGGGGAAGTGTATGGTATTTATACACATGTGTCTGTGTGCGGGGATGTGTATGAGTGAGCCATGTACAAAGAGTGGATCTGAATCCTCAGATCTTCAAAATTCATTCATTGTTTGAGAAAACAAGACCATCATTAGCTTTACTGAGCAATGTTTTCAAGTAAAACGAAAATCAAGTAAAACAAAAATCCTAACTATAAAGAATGGTGTATGTCACTCACCTTCCTCCATCTTAGCCAAACTGTGTCCCTGCAATGAGCGTGTAACACAGGAATGAGACTGCAGCTTTGAGTTTCTGCGTCTGGTTCTCGAAATATTTGCAAGCATGTCATTTTATCTGTATTCTTCCTCCTTTGACAGAAAAAGGATACAAAAGGTGGATTAACTCACTTTTATCCATTTTCTTGTGGTACTTAGTGAATTAATGGGCCATCTTCTCTCACTACTGTTCATGACTGATTTAAACTGAGAAGACATAGATTTTAGCTGTTTTTAAATTAGACCTTTTAAAAAAGGAAAACCTTCGTTAAGTATTTGTGTTTTTCTCCTTATGAAACTTACTTATTGGTAATGTTTTTTATTGTTATTATAAAAGTCAGGTACCTCTTTACCTGACTCATGCTACTGTAACCTCTCTGAACCTGACAGTGCGTGGCCAAATAGCATGACTCAGCAAGAGTCACGTCACCCTGTCCTCCTGTGAGCTGGCCCCGCCCCTGCCAGGGCAGCCTTCCTGTTGCCCTTTGCTTTAGGAGGCCATGTGAGCTGGGAGCTGATCACTTGTCCTGACAGTGTCCCAGGAGAAAGGGAGAAGGGAGAAAAGTTGAAAGAAGAAGAGAAACTTTTGAAATAAGTCCTTTTGTCTGTTACCTTAGTATATCTGACATACCCTTTAATTTCTTCCTTCCCTTTTCTTTCAGCCCTTTCTCTCTACTCCCTCCTTCTTCCCTTCCTTCTTCCCCCCGCCCCCTTTCTTGTCATAGGGCTTTGACTCAGGGCCTGGGTACAGTCCTGAGATTTTTTTTTTGCTCAAGGCTAGTGTTCTACCACTTTGAGCCAGAGCTCCACTTCCAGTTTTCTGGTGACTAATAAAAGACAAGAGTCTCACTGATTTTCCTGGTTGGACTGGCTTTGAACCACAATCCTGAGATCTTGGTTTCCCAAGTAGCTAAGATGGCAGGCATGAATCACCAGTGCCTGGCCAAACTTTTAATTTCTATGAAATTCATGTATAAGCTGGGTGCTGGTGGCTCACGCCTGTAATCCGAGCTACTTAGGAGGCTGAGATCTGATGATCACAGCTCAAAGCCAGCCTGGGATTAAAGTCCATGAGACTCTTGTCTCCAATTAACCACCAGAAAACTGGAAGTGGTGCTGTGACTCAAAGTGGTAGATATAACGCTAGCCTTTAGCTGACGAGCTCTGTGACAACACCAAGGCTCAGAATTCAAGCTAACAAAGAAAAATAAAATCTGGGTATATGGTAGTAACCTTGCATTTCTTACTTGATTTCACTTTTGGAATTTTTTGAACCCTTACTCAAAGATTCATTTTAAGGAAAGTTTAAGGTTCTCAGTTTTGTGATAATTAGATGTATGAGTTCAGTTCACGATTTTTAAAGTTACATGAAATGGACGGAGCATAGTTATCTTGGATATTTTATGATCCATGAAAGCTTGGTTTTAATTTTTGATTACACAGCGCCACCTACTGGTTGTATATTAGTAAACACCTTCACAGTTTTGACTCCCTAGATTTTGTATTTAACTGTGGAAAAAACCTATAACCAGGTTTATGCATTCAGAATCTTTTTTGAAACGGAATCTTTCCATGTCACCCTGGCTTGCCTAGAACTTGTGATCCTCCTTCTTTAGCTTCCCTGGTGTTGGAATCACAGGCATAAGCCATATTACAAGGCTGGATATTTACAGTTTTCTTTAAAATATAGGAGTCAAAGCAAAAACCTTGCCAACTTTAAGATATTTTTAGGGATATGTCATCCTATATTACGCTTCATTTTCTTGGAGCATCTGCTTTTGTTTTGGAAGTCCAATGTGGATAATTAAGCCTTGCCTTTCTAAGCTAAAAACAACTTTAGTTATTGATACTCGGGAAAGTATTCTGTCTGTGTGCCCTCTGTTCTCTCAGTTCTTGTGTTGTGTCATTGTCTTTCTACTCCACTTCACGGCAAGCCCCACAGACAGACCACATGCCTGGTTTCTGTGGTACCCAAGGGCAAACTATGCCAGACAGGGTATTAAAGACTGATAACATGTTGAAATAAGAAAATATGCAGAATTTTAAGTATGATTGAGTTATTGATTGATACTAATTGATACCTTCTTTAACATGGGAAATAATGAAGAATTGTTTTGTTTTGTTTTTAATCATGGTCTCCTTTGACTTGTAGTCCAAAATACACAATAGTTATGTTCATGGTTCTTGCTTTATATACATTAACAAAAAGCCATCTTGTAGGAAAAAGGATGGAGATTGCCGTGTTGAAAGAGATAAATCAAACTCAGGACAAAGATTTCATGTTTTTACTCATGTAGAACCTAGACCAAAATAATAATAATAATAATAATAATAATAATAATAATAATAATAATAATAAAATGATTAGAAAAGGGGAATTGATTGTTAGGGGGAACCAGTGGGAGGAAAAAAGGAGAGGGTGAGGGGGTAAATAGAGTGGAAGTCCACTGTATGTGTGAAATAGCATAATGAAACTCACTGAAAATGGTTTTAAAAACTGAATAGGAAGCGGGGTGCCAGTAGCTCCTTCCCCATAATCCTAGCTACTCAGGAGGCTGAGGTCTGAAGGTCATGATTTGAAACCAGTCTTGATAGACACACCATGAGACTCTTATCTCCAGTTAACCAACAAAAACCAGAAGTAGAGCTGTGGCTCAAGCAGTAGATAACTAGCCTGGAGGAAAAAAAAAAAAAGCTAAGAAACTGTACAGGCCCTGTGTTCAAGTCCCAGTACTGGTACAAAAAAGGAAGGGAAACAGTTGAGTGGCATGGAGGAATATTGTCTGAATTCATATTGTCAACAGAACCCACTGTGCAATTAGTTCATATTAATTAAAGATGAAAACAAACATTTTAATGAAAATAGGTGCCAATGTAGTATGTGGCACTCCCTTGTTTATCCAACAACACATGATTCAAAATTGCTTTCCTTCTTGGTTTATCTCAGTCATGCCAAAACTAAGAATAGTCAGCTGAGGGCTTGGAGCCAAACCATCTCCTTCCATTTCTAAGAGAAGACAAGAAAAGAAAGAGCTGGCAGGGATATTTTAGAGGCTGAAGATTAAAGCACATTTATAAACAAAGCATTTAAAACCTGAAAATATTTCTCAAGTAAATGGGGTATTAAGAAAACAACTTAGGGCATTGTTTTGTTGGTTTTTTTTTTTTAAAGTAATTCAAAGGTTTTTTTTTAAAGCCTATATTCACTTAAATTGAAGACAGAAGCTGTGTATAAAGCTCTTGCACAGTTCTGCTGAACAGATAAGTAGACATCTGGAAAAAGAAAAAAATGCTTGTTTTCAGCATGGCCCCTGAGAGATGAAACAACTGTGTCGTTTAGAAACCCTTGCCCTGTTGCCCCCAAACAAAATGTAAACAGTTAAAAAGCTTTTAACATTCTTTACTGTCACCTTGATCATCTGAAGTCCTTCCTTACCCATCCATCATCTGCTTTGTGAGAATGAGAATTCAAAAAAAAAATTGTATGTGTTCTTAATCGCCTAGATATCGCTTCGACTTGACTTCAGCTTGTTGCTAGACATTTAGTTTCAGTTCTACAAGTTGGAATCTGTCAGGGTTAGAAGGCTTAGGCATTAGTGGCTGACAGTCCTGGTAATTTTAGGCTGTGTCTGCCTTTGAGCAGATCATAATAATAGGATCAAAGGCAAATAATTGCATCATCTTTGAGGTCTCAACTATCTCAGAGAATTGATTATAGTTATTGAACTCTGAAAACAAAAGGATGAGAATAGGTGATGTGGCTGCAGGGAATGTAGTTTAGCTTCTAAACTGAGGATGGAGCTGGAACCCAGACAAACCACAGGCAGCATCGGCCACTAGATTCTCCTCTAGGAAGCTGACACCCAGATATGCCTACGGACATTGTATGGTTCTGATCATCCAGTATCTCCCTTCATTTTCCTAAGAAGCCTTCTCTTTTTAAATCTGTCACTTTTTTTTTGCTTCCCTCAGACCATTTATTTTTATTTTTTATTGTTATTATAAAGTGATGTACAAATAGGTTTACAGTTCTATAAGTCAGATAATGAGTGCATTTTTTTAAATAATGTCACCCCTTCCTTTATTTTCTCCCAGTTTTTAATCTCTAAATAGTGATAGAAATTGATTACGATTTCAATATGTCAACTTATGATTAGAATGCCTCTTGGCCAGTACCACTTCCCCTTATCCCCCAGGCCTTTTCTCATGATGACCAGCTAAAGAGAACAAGCATTGCCACTTTATGTCTTTCACACCAAAGGTTTGTACACACAACTCCAATGGTACATGGGTTTGTGAACTTGTATATGTGAACCCACATGAAAGGAAATTCTTGGCATGTTTACAAATGTACCCTGCCTCTCAGCTTTCAACCACTAGAAGGTGTTCCTGAGCTTTCCTGCCCCCCGCCCCCCACTTTAAGGCTAGTACTCAAACCACTTGTTCCACTTTTGGCTTTTTGGTAGATTATTGCAAATAGGAGTCTCAGAGACTTTCCTTCCTAGGCTAGCTTCAAACCATAATCCTCAGCTTTTAGCTTTCTGAGTAGCTAGAATTATTGTTGTGAGCCACCAGCACCCAGCCTAAATTGTAATAATATTCTGCGTTAGCTAATAAAGTTCATTTTGAAAGCCAGAGGCTAGTGGCTCATGCCCATTGTCCTTCCTATTCTGAAAGCTATGATCTGAGAATCATGGTTCAGAGCCAGCTTGGACAGGAAACTCCACCAGACCTAGCTCCAATAACTAGAAAAGCTGGAAATGGCACTGACTCAAAACAGGAGAGCATTAGTTTTGAGCAAAAGAGCTCAAGGACAGTGCCCAGGCCCTAGTTCATGCCATATGACCAACAAAAAAAATAAAAACAAGTAAAAGTTTCACTTTAAGAAACTTTTTAAGAGTTACCCTTTTCCAGCCCCTCGGCACTGAGCAGAGCACTCTGTACTGGACGCTTATTCAGTTCTTTCCTCAGCCCTGCCAGTGGGTGCCAGAGTCACCCCAAGAGACCATAGGTCAGAGGAGGCACAAAGTAGAAAACCCAGACCATCTCCTGCTTCTTCATTTGTAGTCTTTTAGCAAATTTAACAAAACGTGGGGGTTCAGGGGTTCAGGACATTTTGTGTTATAATTCCTGCTTACACATACATAAGGTAAATGTATTTATCACCTAGATGACAGTGTGCATCTACTGATAATATACTATATGATGGTATGCTGTCTATATACAGGTTAAAGTTTTAGCTTGGATCCTGTGGACGCCATTGCATTGCTTTACATTCACATGTTATCAGGGGAGATCTCTCTGCCATCCTGGAAAATTCTCAGTGTTGTGTTCCTCAGTGAGTGAATGCTACATGAGAAGACATTTCCAATGTTTCACACCTAATACCAATCTCGAATTCAGACATTCATTCAATCTGACTTGCTTCTGGTTTCCAGACTCCACTTTACTTGGTAAACCACGGTGAGAATGGACCAGTCCGGTGCAACAGGTGTAAAGCCTACATGTGCCCATTCATGCAGTTCATCGAGGGAGGGAGGAAGTTCCAGTGCGGCTTCTGCAGCTGTGTCAATGACGGTAGGTGGGCTAGGGCCCTGGTCTGGGGAAGCTTCTTATCCAGAAGTAAAATACATGATACATTTTAGCACAGCAAGCATGCACCTTTGTTTTCCCCAGCTTTGATTTGCTCTGATGCTTTCTCTGTCAGTTCCTAGAGGCAACTAAGTAAAACATGCATTCTCTGTTTGGGGATCCATGTCCCTCTTTCCCTCTTAGCTTTCTGTGAGACTTGTGAAAGAAAACTCAGATGTCAGCCACCTTACCCAAAAGCCCCAGCTGCAGCAAAATGAGATTTTTTTAAAAAGATTTTTGTTTTTTAACTTTTAAGTTTACAGAGAGAAACCCTAGAGACACCTTGTTGTCAACACGTAGGGTTATTTATTTATTATGCATATGCTGGTTCTCAGTCTTGAACTCTGGGCCTTGCACTGTCAGTTGGCTTTTTGGCACTCTACCAATTGAACCACAGTTCTACTTCCAGCCTTTCCTGGTTACTTGGAGAGGCGAGTCTCAGGATTTTCCCGAGATTGTGATTCTTAGATGGCGGCCTCCTGTGTGGCTAGGATTAGAGGTGTGAGCCACCAGCACCGGGCTCCATGTTATTCTCAAATATGAAATCCCTGCTACTGGGGTTGTGCAGGCGCAGCCTGAGACTTTAACTCTTCATGCAGATTTTCCTTTCCTCCACTAATTTTAAGGAAGGAACATTTTTATGATGTACTCGTCTCCATTTTTTTAGGCATTATATTTTTACTCTCATTCCACTGTGAGCTCACTGGTATTGAGAAAAAAAAACTTGCAGCGTTTTCAAGATTATTTTCACATGTGTCATATTTATAACACGTCTTTATATTTTTAATTCCCTGTTATTAAAGAAAACGTATCTCCCATATGCATGTGCATGTGTCGATGTTTGCTAACAATGATATTTGTGGGAGAATGGTTTTCCTAGTGTTTCCCCCATTCCTTATCATCACGGATACACTTCTGGGTAAGACCCAAGACCAGAAGAATGGACCGCGTAGCCACCCAGGGCTCCCTGACTCTTCACCCCTCGGTAGTCCTTGTGCCCAGCCACAGTTTCCTGCCTACCTCATCGTGTTCATGGCCTCTTGGTTCCATGAGTGTTCCCAAGGGAGGGGGGAAAGCTTACCACTTTCTTTCCTGTCCCGTTGTCATGCTCACAGTCCAGATGTGCCTTTGTCCATCTTAGAAACATAAAGCGCCAGACACTGACTTTGGGAGTCTTCCTCCTGAAGACCTTTGGTCAGTTGGTACAAGTGGACTTGCATGGTTGGCTTCTAGTCTGAACTTGAAGACCATGGCATGGACCCTTCAGCAGGCGTCTGTACTCATGTCAACTATAACGTCAGCTTGGAGCAAACTGGATGCAATGCTAAGACCAGGATTTGTTATCCAGCCTTACTCCTTAAGGATGGGATGTTCCCTTCCTCATCCCCAAATGGACTCTTAGCAGACCCTTGGCTGGCCTCTATCTCAGCACTTGTATTTCAAAAGCCTGGGGAGTCCTTCCCTTTTTCTTTGGGGGCAGACTGTCATAAGATGACAGAAGCCCCTCCTGAAGCACTAGGATAAAGTTCCTCCCCACCCACTGTCTCCTCGGGGTCTGAAGCCAAGCCCCCAGCTGTCTTTGGAAGATGATCAGATAAGTGTCAAGAGTTTAGAATACCAAGAATCTCCCATTTGCTGTTGTTATTCCCTGGTCTCTCCCAGGGTTAGGGAACCTTTTTTTTTCTACCAAGTGCTGTTTGGGTATTTATAACATCATTACAGGCCTCACAAAATTATCAGTGCAGAAAGTTGGGCTGTGGACAGCCAACATGTGGTGGGCATGTCTACTCTGTTTGTTCCAAATGATTTCATGAGCCTAAAACAGCCTTCAGGCCAGTGTTCCCAGGCTGTAGGCCAGAATTCCCTGGACTTACATTGATCTCTCTGTTCTCCAGTTGGGTTTAGTGAAGACAGAAGAACGTAGAGTTTTAGAATAAGAATCCCTGCTCAAATAATCCCACTCTTGCTTTCCTGCAGTGTCTAGAGATTACCAAGTGGGAGCTATGATAGTTACCAGTAGATGTATGGATTTCAGGTCTAGGCTATGTGATGTGGATATTTGCAGTTTCTGACCTAGTTTTCTCTGCTTCCAACTTAGTCACCATTTTAATAATGATGAAATCTTTCACATTCAGGGACCGATATGTAAACATAAATTTTAAAAGAAATGGCCATGATATATATGTTAAGAATGTAGGAAATTTAGAGTTCTATGATTTTGTCTGCAAATCTTACCTTAGAACATAATTTGTTGTGAACAAGTCTCAAGTGGTAGAGGACCTGCCTAAATATCTACAAGGCCCTGAGTTCAGACCCTAGAACCCCCAAAAGATAAAGGAAGTTAAGGGGTCTGGAGTTTCATCTGAAGTGATCAAAATACCTTATAACTTAACCAGCTGGCGTTGTATGACATTGTGAATGTATAAAATGCCAGTGAATTGTACATTGCAACTGGTGAGATGTTCATTCATTAGCTTAATTAGCCACCGGGCAAGATATCCATCTACCAAAACATTGTGTTGCATGCCTTATATACATGCAATTTTTATTGGTCAAATAATATTAACAAAAGAGAAAATAGTCTCTCTCAATTTCTATGCCAGTTTCACAACTAAGCGCAAAGAACACATAGTTACTTTTCAAACGTAAGTCATTATTTGTAAAGCTTTACAGAGGAAGATGTTGTTCTTTACAGAATGCCTTAACACAAAAGCACTGGGAGTTTTTCTAAACATCCCTGTTGGCAGAAGTTTCATAGCTTTCCCTATTCATCTTGCAGCAGCGAGAGTTCTTTCTCGCACAGATACCAGACCTTATTTGTCCAAGTGCATTGTATGTGACTCAGAAGTATTTCTGTGCTACTGGATGACTTCCAGGACTTAGCCAGAACTAACCTTCTGAGACATTTGAATCAAATTAGTTCTTCAGAGATCTCAGTGGTGCAGTCTTTCCCTAATACAGTAATCTTCAGCACTTTGCAACCCAGCCACGGGAAGATTACCATACAAACTTCCCTAGGGCCGAAAACATTTCCTAATTAAAGTATAATAAATGTGGTAATTAATAGTGTAGTTCAAACAATCAGTGTTTATCTCTGTTAGGTAGATTGAAAATTCAAATGGAAAACTCGGTTCTTTCTAGAAGATTTCAATCACTGAGATTACTGATTTAAAATCAGTGGTAACTTTTGTCTTGTATTTTGTTTATTATGGTGCTGATATTGGTATGCTCCACTTGAGGCAGATCCACTTCTGACTTTTTTGGTGGTTAATTGGAGATGAGAATCTGGCTTCAAATCACAATCCTCAGATCTCAGTCTTCTCAATAACTAGAATTACAGGTTTAAGCCACTAGCACTCAGCTATCCTGCTTCTCTTGAATGATCCCCCTCAAAAGTATTCTTAGTCATCCATAACTTGTAGAAGAACCAAAAGGATTTGTAAGAAAGTCTTAGGTTTTCCAGGACATGCTTTTTCTATTTAGAATACCCTGCATTCCAGCTTTCAAACTATTTGTCTTAAACTAACTCCTTTCTTCCCGTAATAAATTTTGAGAGTGTATTAAATTGTCTATTTATAAAAACAAAGCATGTCCTTTTCTGTTTGGCTCTCATTAGTTCCACCGTTCTACTTCCAACATCTGGACCACATTGGAAGAAGGCTGGACCACTATGAGAAGCCGGAGTTATCACTGGGATCGTATGAATATGTTGCCACTTTGGATTATTGCAGAGTAAGTACTCCCAGGGCCCCAGGTATTTATGCATTGATGTCAAATTCAAGTGACTAGCATTCTTCTGTAGGGAGCTGACTTGATTCATAAACAGAACATTTTGGCGCTAGCCTGGGAATGCAGAAAGACTGGATGTGAGACCCACATCCAAACTTCTAGGTTGTGAGCATGAAGCAGTTGCCCACGCACCCTCCAGGAAAACCCATTTCTAGAAATACAGTGCCAGAAATAGAAAACTATTATTTC
Source organism: Megascapheus bottae (assembly GCF_031878675.1). Taxonomy (NCBI): domain Eukaryota; kingdom Metazoa; phylum Chordata; class Mammalia; order Rodentia; family Geomyidae; genus Megascapheus; species Megascapheus bottae. Next base: position 5,229,597 of record NC_143531.1, read on the forward strand.
GTGTCTTGTAGCCAGACTATACTGGCTGCTTGATGCAGCAGTGCAATGGAGGGCCTCTGCCTCATTCGTGTGTCAGTCACCTCAGGAAAACTTCCCTATCAAGGCGACAGAACCATTGACACGTTTTTGTTTGTTTGTTTTTGCATCTATTCTGCACTCTAGTCATTGTGGTGCCCACAATAGCATGATTAAAAAGTGTAACTTCCTCTATAAAGCCATTGACATTGCCCCCCATGGTGCCACTTCAGGCCATGTCTATCTTCATTTGTATAAAGATCTTGCCATGTGCTTTGGACTTAACCAGATCTTTGGTCTGGCCATGCTTTCATATAAGATGTCCTTCAGGCCATCATGCCTTTCCATTTTCCTGTCACATCTGTCTAAGCTCCATCTGACACACTTGTACTTGTTCTCCCTGCTGGTTTTGTTACATGCATCTGCAGCTTTCTATCTTCAGTGTCTGATTTTTATTTTTTAAACAATCTGGATCAATCTCCATGTTAGCAATTCTACCTATGGAATTTAAGTCTTCTCACCTGTCTGCCCTCTTCCTGTATCCTTGGGGACCCAGATCTTGTACTGAATCTCTTCATGACATTTTTATAGTATCTCACACTGGTGAGCAGTTAATCCATATGTGTGGAATGAATGGATGAGTGAGTTCACAAGTGAGTCACAGCTTCCCATCTCCTTTCTTTAGTGTCAATTTTCATGGCCTCATTATAGGCACCTTGTGCGGCTTTACAGTGGTTTTGTGATTTGAAACTCCCTTCAAGTCTTAGTTGAGGATTCATCTGAAGCATCTTGAGGAGGTTTGAAAAAACAAAAAAAGCAGGGTCATTCTGTCTTCTTGCCTCACTTTCCCTTCTGAAAATGAAAGCCACTAACACTTCTTGCCCAGAAACCTGCCTCTAACCCACAGATTTCTTCTGCAGATGGTTTCTAATTGTCCTGCTCATCTATTGAGAAGAGACCTGAATAAAGAATACTCCCACAAACCAGGCATGTTGTCCATTGACTGAATCTCTTTTCTCAACTAAATCTCCACTTATTTTAATGGGTTATATTAGTTTGCACTGTGTTTCATAGAACTAGTTACAAAAACTGTGGGACTGGGAGGAGTGTGACCTAGTGTTAGAGTGCTCACCTAGCATGCATGAAGACCCAGGTTCGATCCTTGGTACCACATACATAGAAAAGCTATAAATGGTGCTATGGCTCAAGTGGTAGAGTGCTAGCTTTGAGGGAATGCCCAAAGACAGTGCTCAGGCCCTGAGTTCAAGCCTCAGAACTGACTGATAAACCAAAACAAAACTGTGTGCCTCATTGGTTTGAAACACCATCCTGCTTAAGCATGGAGTGGGAATAGAAGAACACTTTCAGTGCACATGCTTTCTGTCAGCCCAGAAGTGAGTCCCCAAATACAATACCATCTGATTCGTTTCTTTCTTTTCTGCTGTTGACTGAACGAGCATCAATAGGCAAAGCATGAACACTTGATTCCCTGTTTATACCTCATAAAGCCATCGAAGCCTGTGGTAGGAGAATTGACTCAGTGAGTGATCTTTATAATAGTAGTATAAATCTTACAACACTCCAAGTCTCCAGCTCCCTGCCAAAATAGCTACATTATCTTGACTTTATGCTTTTTAGTAGAAACTTAGGCAGAGAATCAAGTCTATTTCTGGGAATGAAAATCTTACTATCTTCAAATTCTCGAATATGGAACTATTCCAGAAGCATGATGGATGGAAAAATCACACCCAGCATGCATAGAACCAAATAAGAGGCTTTAGCAAGCTTATTCTTCCTTATCATTTTCCAAGTAGGGTTTATAATGAATAGAGCTATAAACACCTTCAAACTTACTTATAATTTAAAATGCAAATGAAGTATAATAATAGGAACATTAGGGATTTGGATGGTAGAAAGAGCTTATTTAATTTATATTTGTAATATTTTTTGCCAGTCTTGGAACTTGAACTCAGGGCTTGGGCACTGTCCTTGGGCTTTCTCAAGGATAGTGCTCTACCACTTTAGCCATAGCACCACTTTGGGCTTTTTCTGTGTATGTGGTACAGAGGAATCCAACCCGGGCTTCATAGATTCTAGGCAAGCACTCTACCACTAGGCCATGCTCATGGCCCCTGTATTTTTTTTTTTTAAACACCATACACGGGCCGGGAGTTTGGCCTAGTGGTTAAAGTGCTTGCCTAGCATGCACGAAGACCCGGGTTCGATTCCTTGGTACCACATATGTAGAAAAAAGCTGGAAGTGGTGCTGAGGCTCAAGTGGTAGAGCTCTAGCCTTGAGAAAGTCCAAGGACAGTGCTCAAGCCCTGAGCTCAAGCCCAGGACTGGTAAAAAGAAAAAAAAAATAAAACACCATACACACTGAAAGGAAAATGATAAAACTCATGCTTTCCTGTATCCATTTTTGTTGGTCTTATCAACTTTGATCATTTTGGCAGTACTAGAATTTGAACTCAAGGTCTGTACTTGCTAGTCAAGTGCTGTACTACTTGAACCCCACACCTGGGCCCTTTGGCTTCAGTTACTTTTCAAATAAGGTCTCAGGCTTTTGGCCATAGCTGGCTTTGATTTCTTCTTATGTGGAGGAATGTTTATTATAAAATAATGAGAAGCAGGGCCGGGAGTTTTGCCTAGTGGTAGATTGCTTGCCTAGCATGCATGAAGACCCGGGTTCGATTCCTTGGTACCACATACATAGAAAAAGCCAGAAGTGGTGCTGAGGCTCAGTGGTAGAGCTCTAGCCTTAAGAAAGTCCAAGGACAGAGCTCAGGCCCTGAGCTCAAGCCCAGGACCGGCAATAAATAAATAAATAAATAATGGGAAGCAAATTGAGGGAAATTTTTTGAAGCAGTCTACTTTTTAATTTTCTACTGGCATTGTATTTCTGTTGTTGTTACTCTTCTTCTTCCTCTTCTTCCTCCTCCTCCTCCTCCACTTCCTCCTCCTCCTCACTTCCTCCTCTTCCTCCCTTCCTGGGGCTTAAACTCAGGGCCTTGGCATTGTCATCACTTTTTCGCTGAAGGCTGGCGTGCTACTTGGGCCACAGCTCCACTTCCAGCTTTTAGGTGGTAATTGCCCAGTCTGGCTTTGAATTGTGAACCTCAGATCTCAGCCTCCTGAGTAGCTAGGATTATAGACGAGAGCCACTGGTGGCCAGCCTCATCCTCTGTCTTTTCCACCTGTCAGTGTCTTGGTTGCCAGCGCATGCCAACATGGTTTCTTCTCTGCCTTTTATGGCTGAGACTCTCTTTATCCCTCCACGGGCACCATCACTGCCACCATGCATAGGTTTAATCCGTGCCCGGGACCAGTAACTTCCCGAACTTTCGTAGTGTTTTTCTTTTCTGAGCTTCAGACTAGCATTCTGCTTAACTGTAGCACAGCTCCAAGGAAAGGTGCCTCTGGCATCTTAGATTCAAAATTCATTAGTTCCAGCAATGTTTCTCCCACTGGTCTTCCCGGTTGCAGTAGAGTAGCATACTTACATGTGACACTTGACTAGACACAGCAAGTCAGGGATGAATGGAGGAAGCTCAGGCTATCTGAGCATAGCTTGATAAATGTTCAGAAAGGTAAGAATAAGGCTGGGGTGAGACACAGCAGAACAATATTTTTAAAAAGCCACATCTGGCTTTTTGGTGGTTAATTGGAGATACGAAGCTCACAGACTTCAATGCCTGCCTGGTCTTGAACCATAATCCTCAGACCTCAGCTTCCTAAGTAGCTAGGATGACAGGCATGAGCCATGGCACGTGACAGAAGAATCATTCTTAAAGAAAAGGGAATGGGGGGAGGTCAGTGATGGAAGAGAAAGAAACAGTCCAATCTAATTTCAAGTTATGGAGCCTTTGAGTTGTTCCATATGATGTCCTGGATGGATATGCACAGAGAAACTGGAAGAAAATTTGATTTAGAGGAATGATGAACTAAATGTACACATAGGAAAAAAGTTACAGTGAAGTGCTGTATAGAGATATGCAGCCTGGAGCTATGAAAATTATTGACTGGGGAATTGGTCAGACTGAATTTAGGAGTGAATTCAAGGATAGTAAGACATATTTGAGTTTGTTGTAGTTTTTTTGGTTTCATTAAGCATAATCATTTTCATCAAATACAGATCAGTATGGTCCGTATTATGATACAGGTCAGTCCGGTACTGTGACTTTCATCTGGAGTCCTAGCTCCTTAGGAGGCTGAGATTTGTGGATCAAGGTTTGAAGCCAGGCCAAGGAGAGAAATTCCTTGAGATTTTTATATCCAGGTAACCAGCAAAAAGCTAAAAGTGAAAGTTTGCTTCAAGTGGTAGAATGCTAGGTGTGAATGGAAATAGCGAAGCAAGACCTTGAAGCCCTAAGTAAGCCCATACCCAGCCCCCGCCACACACAGAGAAATACATGTATTCTCATAGAAGCAGCAGATGCCAGTCTATTTTGGATGTTTTCAGGTTGATAATCTTTTAAGCATTATTGTTTTTTACTTAAAATGAATTCTTTTAGGGACTAGAGCTATGGCTGAAGTGAGAGAGCATTAGCCTAGAGCAAAAATGCTCAGAGATAGTTCCCAGGCCCTAAGTTCAAGTCCCAGGACCAGCACCAAAAAAAAAAAAAAATTCCTAGCAGTATTTCCTAACTTGAGAGTAATTAAAATTGAAATTAGAATATTTTTAAATATTCTAAAATTGATCACAGGTTAAAATTTCACTTGGTCTTAATCTTTTATTCTCTAGTGTGGGTCACTAGTGTTACTCTTCCACAGCCATCTTTTCTAAATATTTTGTAAGTCCTGACTGAAAGATTGTTTCCCTAAGTGCTGTTTGAACACCAGCCAAAATAGAGACCCACAGCTAGACACCATTGTTACAGCAGCTGCATTATGTCAGAGTGATCGTTTTAAACACACAGAAAAAAAAAAAAGGCTGTCCTACTGTAAATAGGTAATAAATCAGGTAAGTAACAATACGGCTTGGTTTTTAAAGTATGCAGTTACATGGACCCATATAATTTCATATCTCTAAACGGAAAGAACTCATAAAAGAAGAGGTTTGAAAACAGCAATATCCAAGTCAGTGAAGTTTTATTGCCGTTTCCAAAATGAATACACACACACACACACACACACACACACACACACACACACTTTATCCTGGAAGGCAATGCTGTGGCACAGCTAGCCACAACATCTTACCACACCTTCCCCTCTGTAACTGTTCTAGTTGGTCCTCGAACCCTGCCTACTTTAGATCACATCCTGAAAAGCAGATTTTTTTTTTTAATCTTTTTTTTTGCCAGTCCTGGGCTTGAGCTCAGGGCCTGAGCACTGTCCTTGGACTTTTTCTCAAGGCTAGAGCTCTACCACTTGAGCCTCAGCACCACTTACGGCTTTTTTCTATGTATGTGGTACCGAGGAATCGAACCCGGGTCTTCATGCATGCTAGGCAAGCACTTTAACCACTAGGCCAAACTCCCGGCCCCTAAATTTTTTTTTTAATGGCATCAGAAACTGTTCTAGACAGTTACTTGATTCCTTCATGTTAGGTCCTCTTTCTTAAAGTGTCTGATCAACTTGACCGGGGTTCTAGTGAGTATTTAAGTTGGATTCTGAAGCATATTTACTTCATATACATTTGTGTGATGTGTTTGCTCTCCTGCAGAAGAATAAACCTCCCAGCCCACCAGCCTTCATCTTCATGATCGATGTGTCATATAGTAACATAAAGAACGGGCTTGTCAAGCTGATATGTGAAGAACTGAAAATTGTGTTGGAAAAGCTTCCAAAGTAAGAGACCCACCATTCTTTCCATCGCTTCCCTTGCTGAGTGAATGCTTTGTCCAGAAAATAAATGCTGAATTGGCCAATGGATATATTTTTTACTAATGAGAACATTGAATAGTCAGTTAAATCAAACAGCACAACTCCTTTGAGGCTTTAAAAAGTCAGAGTAATCATTTGTATGAAGCAAAAGAATCATGCTAACAAAATACTACTACTGCTATTACTACTACTACTAATAATGCTAGAGGAAAAAACTCCCAAAATATATGTTATGAAGATCCTAACAATAGAAGGGGGAAGTCTAGAAGTTCTTCCCTTCCCCAACCCCCATTTTTAGACAACTGGCTTTCTAGTAAAAACTGCAAATTTCTAGAAGTGATTCAGGATTCTAAAAGTGTCAGAAAATTGGACACATCTGTCTTAAGGCCAAGAATGATATCCTTTTAGGCAGTACGTTGGCTCACTGTATTGCCTGGCCATCCTTGAACCCCACAGCGGTGGCAGGTGTGTCCCTCTACTTGCTATTGCTACAGAGCAAGCACAAGCAGTAGCCAGCAGATGAACAGCACCATAGCTACTTAGTAAATTAAGCCAATGACAATTTTACTGTAAGAAAATTGAAAACTCCACACAAAAACAGCTCCCAATAAATCTTATGGAGAAAAAGAACCAGATTTGAACAATAAAGGAAGGGATATATGCAAAAGGTATTTTGGTTTGAATAAAACCTTTAAGAAAGACTTGAAGTGTGGCAGGGGATAGCTAGAGAAATTATTTTATTTGTTTCCTCTTGCCTCCTCTAATATTAAAATAAATCCTGGCTAGTTTTAAATGTCTTCATGGACTATCTTGTTGTTTAGGGCAAGATAAGCATCTGGCAAGGAGATCAGGAATCAGGGAAAGGCCTCGGGTCCTTGCCATCTGTCCTGCTTGATAAACAGCTAATAAGTACAATGATTTCTACCCTTGCACCACCTTCTGTGCTTACTGAACCACGTGGGCAGCAGTGGATTTTGCAGATCATGGGGGGCTACCTTCAGATCTTAGTATTCCCTTTGCTCTTTGGAGGCCTGTCCTTCCTTGCTCCTTTTACCTAAGGTAGGTGTTTTGGGCCACAGGAGGCTCTGCTAAGGAGACACAGGACCTCCCACAAGTGGCTTTGTTTGTTTTTGTGAGGCTGAAGGTATAATATTCTTCAGGAGAGTTTGGAAAAGCAGCAGGATGTTTGAGAAACACTGAGGTGATTTCAAACTGAGTCCAGATGAAGAATGAGCCAGGAGCAAGTAAAAGGTCATAGCATAAAGAAGGCCTCTTGTGCCTGCAGACAATGTGACTGGAGTTTGTCCTAGCCCATTAGGGAAACTTGAGAAGTGTGGATTGGTTTTCTGCAGAATATGGTACATGTTGTCAGGGACATCTCTAACAGGGTGTTTGTTTGGTTTGGTTTGGTTTGCTGTCTGTACTGAGGCTGGAACTCAAGGCCTGGGCACTGTCACTTTGATTTTTAGCTCAAGGATGGTGATTTACCACTTGAACCACAGCTCCACTTCTGATTCTTTTGCTGGTTAGTTGGAGATGAGTTCCATGGACTTTCCTGCCTTGTTTGGCTTTGAACCTTGATCCTCAGATATCAACCTTCCAAGTGGCTGAGATTTAGGCATGAGCCACCAGTGCTAAAAAGGGTTTGTTTGTTTTTTTTTTTAAATCTAAATCTGAACTTAGAACTTGGTTAGTGTGAAAGAAAACTACTTAAGTTTCTGAAAATGATCTCTCTCTGTTGTCTGAAACCAATTCAGTGTAGTGTACGTACTCTGTTTTCATAGACCAGTCACTCTACTCACTCTTCTTCCATGACAATGGTGGTGTGAAACTTACAATCTCTTGATATAAGTTAACATCACATTTTTTTCCTATGTGTCACCTGAACTACATCCCATCAAAGTAGATGTGTAGTTTTGGCAAAAAAAAAAAAAAAAGAGGTTAAAGGTAAAAGTTACCACTGGTTATTTCTGGTCCTATGCACATCTCTCTCTTAAAAGTTGCCCCCACCTCCCCCTCCTCAAAGCAACTACTTACTTCCTTTTCCTTTTTTAGATTTTAAAACAAAACTTGAGGGGCTGTGTATTTATGAAGCTTTATTTTCATGGTAAGATTGCCCTGTCAGTTTGATTTGCTTCTCTGTACTAAAGTGGGAAAAACATGCTGAATAGCCTTTTTAAATCACAGCCTGAGGTCTAGATTCATAGCCAAGGGTGTGGTCATCTCTCAGCTAAGCTTTTGAAAAGAAAAGGAGTCTGTCCTTTCTACTCAGCTTCAAATGCCTATCTCTGGCCTTGAAAAGTTTCTAGACTTTTCTGACTTTCTTGGAACCAGAAAGACAAACCTTGAAATGTTTCACCTGTTGCTCAAATTGGGTTTTTATTCACTGATTGCTGCTGTGACTATAATGTTTCCAATACATGATTTGGGATTTTTCTAATTCTCTATTTGTACATCTTCTGTGCTGTTCTGATTCATTTTATTAAAATGATAAGAGCAAGTCTTAAAGGCAGTGACCATTGAAAACTAAAAGATCAACCTGTGTCAATCTTCATGTTATGTAGTGATACAACTTCACAAAACTGGTATAAAATTAATACCAAGGAGAGACTAAGAATTTGTTTTTCTCTTCTGAATATAACTTCATTAGGTAACTAAAATGTTGAAGAACTTTTTTAGGATAGTTTTCTTGTTTATCAAAAAGGGAGGAAAAAACCATGCTCCCATGGAGACAAGTAATAATATTTTTGCAGTAATGTGAAATGTTCTGATTAAACGCTTTACAAAAATGTTAATTTGGGTTCTTAGTGAACCTTGCAAATCCCATGGTACTCACTTGCCTCCACTTGAATCTGCCCAGATTCAACAGGGAACGACAATGAAAACCACCCTCTCTAGTTTTTCTTCTGTGTCTCTTGTCTTCGTTGAATACAAACTAACTGAGAAGTAATAATGTGTAATTTGTTATTTGTAACTTGTCAGACGCCTTCCCTTATGTGATGAGGTTGGTGGAGGAATAGAAACTTAACCAGTAGTTTGCAGTATCAGTTCATTCTGTGAGTTCAGTACTTAACGCTGGCTGACCTTAAGCTATCAAAGTGGTGGCACGATAGCAGAGTTGCCTAGTCTTGGCTTATTGAGGGCTCTGGCTAGCCATCCCAAAGCCAGTGTTTCCCTATTATGTAAACAACCTTGGTTGTTTCCTTATTGTCCGCATTGGGTCAGGGAGACCCTGTAAAGACAGAAGCCTTGTGTAGCGCTCTTTATTAACTCATAATGTTAAAGCCATCATGGACCACGAGCCTTTGAAAATGGTTTGTGGGAGTTTAGAAGAGGAGATGACTTCTGATGGGTGTATATAGGGAAGTTTCGGAGAGGAAAGATTTAGACTTGAGTCTTAATAATTGAAAGGAGAGGGACAGCCCGGAAGCAGAATGATCCAGCATGACGTAGTGCAGTTCAGGGGAAGCCGAGGTGCTGGGGGAAGGGGGGGGTTGTCACTGCCAAAAAGCTTTTGCAAGGGTCCAGAACATATAAGCATTTACCACGCGCTTTTGGAAGGAGTTGGGATTTTCTTTTATTGTATTGGGGTTTGAACTCGGCTTGTGCTCTGCTTTGGTGCTCAGATTTGGGGCTGTTACCACTTGAGCTATGTCCAGTTCCAGCTTTTTTTGCTAGTTTGTTAGAGATAAAGAGTCTTGTAGATTTGTCTACCCAGGAGGGCTCTGACCATCGATTCCAAAATCTCAGCCTCCTGAGTACCTAGGATTTACAGGCGTGAGTTACTGGTGCCTCGTAATGATGAAAATTTTTCAACTGTCTACCCCTGTGTCAAGGCCACAAGGAAGGGAGAAAGAAAACAGAACTCAGCAGTCCGTTCACTGATGAGACATCAAAAGAGCTGAGACAGATATCAGTGATGGAAGCAGAAGTAAGCTTGAGATACCTCATCACTGCACTTCGATTTTTCTTTTCCTTGGGCTTAAGTAATTCTTTTGCCATGTGGAAATGGAGCAAACCAGGTTCTTCCAAAAAAAAAAATCCACTAAGCAAAATAAGGTTTGTTTCTTAACTGACATCTAAAGGTTAAAAAAAATGGTTTGTATAGTGTATGTTTTTCATTGGCTCATTGAGCTCTGTGTACTATCTATTACCGGAAATGAGTCTCGGTGTTAGATTTTAGGGACAGAGTAAGAGGAGAGAAGTGTATAGGTAACTAAAGACTCAAGTGGATTTGTCTGTCCAGGCTGGCTCCAACTTCAGTCCTCAGATCTCAGCCTCCAGAGTAGCTAGAATTACAGGTGTGAGTCACCAGCCCTCAACTTCAGTGTCCTTTTTTTCTAGTAACAGAAATGACAGCCAGAACTTTAAACATATCTTCCTTCCAGTTTCTTGAAGACAAACTTACTGAATTTCAGAGAGAAAATTCTGTTGTTCTAGACTGATTAAAAAAGACTGCCAACACTTACTTTTCTCACAGGGAAGAGCAAGAAGAGACGTCTGCCATTCGCGTTGGTTTTATCACCTATAACAAAGTTCTGCATTTCTTCAATGTGAAGAGTAACTTGGCCCAGCCACAGATGATGGTGGTGACAGATGTGGGAGAAGTCTTCGTTCCTTTGTTAGATGGCTTCCTGGTCAACTACCAAGAGTCCCAGTCTGTGATTCACAAGTAAATAAGCAAGTGTTTTATCATTTAACCACAGCTGGACATCTAATTGCATTTTGCTTTAATTCCATTATACAATGTTTTATTTAAGCAAGGGGGCTTTATGACATGGGTGGTAGAACACAATCATTTTCATTAGGTCTGTTTCTTTCTAATGTACACAGGGGTTCAGAAGGAAGAATGTTATTGCACTCTTTAGTTTTAAAATGTGTTTGTTAGTATATGTAAGTAGTTGTACAATGGGGTTTCATTTGAACATGTCATCTTATGAGAACGATGCATCTTGATCAATATCACACCTTCTATCCTCCTCCCCACCTCAACCAACCCCACCTCACCCAACCCCGCCCCGCCCCTCAAGTGATCTGTTTCCTTGGTCACATCTGTACATTGAATGCTTAGACTGCATCCTCCTACCCTTCCTCTCTCTCCATTCATCTGTTCCCTCCCCCAGACCTCTTTCCCTTCTGACAACATGTGTCTCAGCTGTCTAGTATTTCTTTTTGTTAGACTGGAAGCTGGTCATTCAGAGGACTTATACCACTGGAATCTTTCCCTGCAGATGCTGTAGTTTCGTCAGTTTGTATATATACGCATCTGACCCTGTGTATGTCTTATTTGTGTTTATAGTTTAGATCTTAACTTCCACATACAAGAGAAAACATCCTCTGTCTCCCTGAGTGGAGACTTCATGTAATGTAATTTCAGCCTTTCCCCTTGCAAATAAAATAATATTCTTCCTGATAGATGAATAGAATTCCAGTGTGTTATACTCATTTTCAGCCTTATTCATTTTTTTTGTCTTGGCTTAGAAAGGCAACACAAGGAGAATGGATATGAGGATAATAATTAAAGATACAGCTACAGTTTCAAGAACTTAGAGGAGAAATATAATGAATAGAAAAATATGTACAAAATGTGATTGCGTAAAAATGTTCCATCCAAATCTTAGGTTTGATGCAAACCATGACAGGCCATCATTTCCTAAGGAATATCTTAATCAGTTTGCTTATTTTCCCAGTAGGTAAAATTCTCCTAAGTGTTGTACATGAAATAAATACCATGAGTGTTTAGTGTAAAATGTTAGTGACCTACTGATTTTGAAATTTATGACAATCATTTACAACTTTTTTACTCATCCACTTTCTATAGTTTATTGGACCAGATTCCAGAGATGTTTGCAGACTCCAATGAAAATGAGACTGTCTTTGCGCCTGTCATCCAGGCTGGCATGGAAGCCCTGAAGGTGAGAAGCCACTTGTTGAAGCTACCAAATACATTTTCAAAACAGCCTGGCACCCGTAGGCAGGCCTGTAATCCGAGCTGTTCAGGAGGCTGAGATCTAAGGATCCCGGTTCTCTGCCAGCTGGGGCAGAAAAGTCCATGAGACTCTGATCTTCACTTAACTACCAGGAAAGCCAAAAGGGTGATAAAATGCTAGCCTTGAGTGAAAAAGCTAAGGGACAGCACCCAGATCCTGAGTTCAAGCCCCGGTACTGGCACAAAAAAGAAAGAAAAGAAAAGCCAGACAAAAGAGAAAGTTTTGTCTATGAAAAGAAGTACAGTGGTGGTCTTCACCAAAGTTGGAGGGCCACTAGAAACTCCAACACAGCCAAGACCCCATTGCTTACATTCCTGCACTTTTCAGCAACCCATCCACTGGTGGTGTCAGGATTTCCAGCTTAGCTCTCCCTTCTGCTTTTAGATGACCTTTGTATGATCTGTTTTTAAATAAGTTCAGGAGTAGCTGGATCACTGGCATGAAGAGTTCAGTTCCCAGGTTGCCCTCCCCTTCCTTGGGACTTTGAAGTAGGTGAGGACCAGGCCAACGACAGGACATGCGTGCTTGGAGCCTCGCTGGCTGCCTTAAGGGGAAGGGACGAGAGGTCAGCCCTGTGTCCAGTGGGGAAGCCAAACCCAAACAGCTCTGGGTCCGTTTCCAGGTAATCCAGACAGTAAACTAAAGAAGACAGAAGGCCCTGGAGGCACTTGTTCTAAGTGATGCTTACCTTAGCATGGAAGTAAAGCTCTCCGGCTCTGAAAGCTGATTCTTAAAATCAGTTTTAAATTTGATTATACGCTTTTAGACTGACTTCTAAAGTAAAATGACTAGTTATAATACAAGATATAAGTATCAGCAGTAACAGAACAAAACTTGAGGATATGAACCACTTCCTGCACAAGTTTCGTGTCTAAATTTATAGTGTGATTCTAATGCAGTGACTCTGAGAGGTTATTATTTAGGAAATGGGGTTTGAACTTTGGGCCTTGCACTTGCTTTCTACTTCTCGAGATAAGAGTCTTGCAGATTTGCCTGCCCAGGCAGTCTGAATCTGAATCATAGCCTTCAGATCTCAGCCTCTTGAGTAGATAGGATGATGATGATGATGATGATGATGATGGTTATTATTATTACTATATGCTTGTCATTCATAAAGCATATAGTAGTTGCCACCAATGTCTAAATTCCATCCGTAGTCTACTGTGGGTGTACAGTACTGCACATGCTGGGCTGTTCTTCCCATATTGCCACCCAACTCCCACTGAAGACATGTCACTTTTCAGGGAATCTCAGTTTCTTACTTGATCACTTCAATTATGCACATTAACCTTACTCCCTTTTGGGGGGCACATTTTTTTTTTTGGAAGGCATTCTGTATTGTCACAAAACTAAGGGTAGTGAACTTGTGAAGGGACATTGATGAAACTGGATTTCATTTGAATACTTCATACGTTTTCTGTTTTAGATATATGTGTGTGTGTGTGTGTATAACTGTTGTATGAAAAGGGTCACAATTCAGTATGTCAGTTTATGAGCACAAGGCATCTGGATCAGCCCCTTCTACCAATCTTCTTTGTCTGTCCCATCCCCTTTCATCCCCTCAAGTTAAAGTTATGCATTTTGTTACTGTTTTATTTTTTATTGTTTCTGAGGCCAGGTCTCATTATATAGCTCAGGCTGGCTTTGAACCCTTAATATTCCTGCTTTGGCCTTCCCATTACAATTTCAGACATGTATCACCATGCCTGGCTTATCTGGATGCTTTTAAACAGTGTTTTCCGCCTGACACTAGTGGCTCATGCCTGCAATCCTAGCTATTCAGAAGGTTGAGATCTGAGGATCACGGTTCAAAGCCAGCCTAGGCATGAAAGTCCATGAGACTCTTTATCTTCATTTAACCACCAGAAAACTAGAAGTGGTGCTGTGGCTCTACTGGTTGCACTAGCCTTAAGCTGAAGAGCTCAGGGACAGCGCCCAGGCCCAGAGTTCAAGCTCCACAACTGACAAAAAAAATACGTAACAATGTTTTCATAGTAATAAAAGTGACAGATTTTTAAGTGTAGTCAAAGCTGGCCCAGGCAGGAAAGTCAATGAGACTTAGTTCCTGTTCACTGCCAGAAAAGCCTGAAGTGCAGCTATGCCTCAGATGATAGGGCACTAGCCATGAGCCAGAAGCTCAGGGACAGCACCCAAAACAAACCCAAAAAACAAAACAACAACAACAACAACAAAACCCCTTCCTATCCAAGCATGTTCTCTAATTCTTTCTTGTTGGTTTGTTTTAGGCAGCAGAATGTCCTGGTAAGCTGTTCATCTTCCATTCCTCCTTACCAACTGCTGAAGCACCAGGGAAGCTGAAAAACAGAGATGACAAAAAGCTGGTTAACACAGACAAGGAGAAGGTACCGTGTGTTCAGTACGTTCTTCCACGGGAGCCCTGGCCAGGGTACCGCAGCTTAAGAGGAGAAGCTGAGTAATGTATACGTTGTAGGAATATTTAGAGTATAAACCCTGATGTCTGTCTGTAATATCTAAATTGAAATCAGAGAGTGTTCTCTCTCTCTCTCTCTCTCTCTCTCTCTCTCTCTCTCTCTCTCTCTCTCTCTCTCTCTCTCTCTCTCTCTCTCTCTCTCTCTTTCTCTTTCTCTCCATGCAGGATCTCTGTGAGGAGACACAGGAAGCAGTAGGGGGAAGGGTGGAAACTAGTGGGAACAGTAAGGCATCCAACAGTTGACCACATAACGCCACGTGAGCACCCCCTGCAGGTCAGAGCCGGGACAGCAATGCCAGCTTGCCCCCGGGGTCTAAAGGAGAATCAAGTGAAATAGAAGTGCATGGAATTGTTTCCTTAGCCTGGCTCAGTTAGCTGGAAATGTAGATATATTCTCACATTTTACAGCTCCTCTAAGAAGTCAATAGAAACTTAACTCTAATCCGAAACTAATTTTGTTCTTTCCTTTCTTGGGTCTTGTTCCTGCAGCTGCTCTTCCAGCCCCAAACAAATGTGTATGAGTCTCTGGCCAAGGACTGTGTGTCCCACGGCTGCTCGGTGACACTCTTCCTGTTCCCCAGCCAGTACGTGGATGTGGCCTCCTTGGGCCTGGTTCCTCAGCTCACTGGAGGAACCCTCTACAAATACAACAATTTCCAGGTAAATGCCAGCCATGTGCTCTTCTCAGTCTTCTCCTGCATTAGTTTCGATGCTTAGCTTATAGTTTAAGAAAGCTGTACTCCTTTGTGGCCAAAATTGACAAAGGTAGGGGACCAGGAGTGTGGCCTAGTGGTAGAGTGCTTGCCTAGCATGCATGAAACCCCAGGTTCAATTCCTCAGTACCACATACACAGAAAATGCCAGAAGTGGTGCTACAGTTCAAGTGGTAGAGTGCTAGCCTTGAGAAAGCCCAAGAATAGTGCTCAGGCCCTGAGTTTAAGGTAAGTTTGAAAACACAGAGAAATGTGGTATATTTAAGTTTTGAGAGACAATAGCAGGGTTTGAACTCAGAGCCTCATGCTTACTAGTCAAGCACTCTACCACTGAGCCATGCCTTCAATCTGGCTCTTTGCGTTGTGACTTTGGAGATAAAGTCTCATGGGTTTTTCTTCTTGCACTGACTTTAACCCACGATTCTCCAGACCTCAGCCTCCTGAGCAGCTAGGATGGTAGGCCTGAGCCACCATCGCCCAGCATCTTGTGGTTCGGGCCTGAAATATCTGAGCAATGCCAGGGTCCTGATTTGGGCACTGTTGTGATATCTGACCTAGAGCCCCAGCCCCACCAAACTTGGGATCGAGTGAAGCAGAGGCAGAGGGGATTCCGCTCATCACCTTACCCTGTTTCTTCACATCACTGAGTTAGGCACTAATCCTGAGCAAGCTCAGATATCATGAAGGATATTTACTTACACTCTATGTATCAGTAGTGATTATTGATTCCTTCAGTGTTAACTTTAAGAAGAAATGTTCTTGTAATCCTATAGAAGAAAAACACCAAGAAGGGGAAAGTGATTTTGTAATCACAGAGAGTTAGGAGTGCTAATTGGGGCTATATTACTTTGATTCATTTGCATTTATTGCACATGGTTGTAAAAGGAAATCACATGCTAGCACACTCCTTTTCTTAGATTCCAGTGATGTTACAAGATGGGACTGAGCCTGTTATAAAGACTGGGATGCCTCCCATTGTGGGGGGGGAGGGGGCGGTGGGAGCTGGAGAGGGAATAGTGGTCCTCTCCCCTGCCTACTGCTTGTAGGGGAGAACTTAAAGAGCTTCCCTGACCAAGTCTGAGGGGCAGCTCTGCAAGCCTAGCTCTTGGTTCATTTGTTGGCTCTCCTGGGTGAGCATCTCAGCCCAGTCTTGCACACATTTGCACATTGCATTGATGTTGCCTTTGGAGAATAGGTTTCTGCAGTTACGTGAGTTAAGAGCAATTAGAGAACCAGGCGAGAGACAAGGCACAGTGGTGCACACCTATAATCATAGCTATTCAGGGGTAGAAGCAGGAAGATCCTGCTTCAGGAGGATCCCAGGCCAAGTTACTATGACTTTAATAAATACATAAATGTGGAAGTGCTGCTATGAGCTCAAGTGGTAAAGTGCTTGCTGAGCAAGTACTAGGCCCTGTGTTCAGTCTCCAGTACTCACCCCCACTAAGCTCCACAAGTAAATAAAGAGTAAATAAATAAATGGGCTAGGAGAAGGGTTTCTACTAATTCTGTGTATGAAATACCCCTGCCTTAACTTTACTGAGCTCTGTCCATAATGACATAAAAGGACCCGAGACTCATTAAACTGGGTGTTAACCTTGTCCCTAACACAACCCTTGAGTAAATCATTTATTCCATTTTCACATTGGGAAATTAAAATGATTGATTTTCTTTTGGTCAGTCATGGGGCTTGAACCCTGGGCCTGAGCACTGACCCTGAGCTCTTCAGCTCAATGCTACCACCCTAAACCCTGAACCACAGCACCACTTCTGGTTTTCTAAGTGGTTATTGGAGATAAGAGTCTCACAGTTTTTAGTGCCTAGGCTGGCTTTGAACCGTGATCCTCAGATCTCAGCCTCCTGAGTGGCTAGGATTACAGGTGTGAGCCACCGCGCCCAGCCCAAAATGATTGTTTTTTTCCCCCCCTTCCAAATGTTATAAAGATGAAATGTAGCAGATGTTTCATTTGGGAACTAAACAAAATCATTGCCCAAAGATCACTTTTGTGTGTGTGTGTGTGTGTGTGTGTGTGTGTGTGTGTGTGTGTGTGTGTATTTTAATATGTTTCTTTTTTTAATTATATTTTATTGTTGTGGTTACATATAGAGGGGTTACAGTTACATTCATCAGGTAGTGGGTACATTACTTCTTGACCATTCATAGCCCTTCTCATGTTTTTGTCCCACTTTCCCTCTCCTCCTCCCCCTCCCAATAATCCTGTTTTTTCCCTTCCCTTCCCTATTTTCAAATATATATAAATAAATGTTATACAATATACCAGGTAACAAAGTCAGATACAATAACATGAGATAAACCATAAAGGGAAAAAAGGAGAAAAGAAGTAACTTCACATAGTACACTAAGAACAATGATCAAAAGATAAACCTTGTTTCCATATCCTAGAGTTCATTTTACTTAGTCTTATCCTATATATATCTATTTTTTTTAGCCAAGGAAACCAGCTATGCACATAAATATAATGCCATGCATTAGGATAAAAAAGACAAAACTATTTTAAATCAAGTTTAAAAAAAAAAACAACCCACACAATTGTTATTTGAAGTATTCTGCCGCCCTCTGGTGGACAGTGATCACGCTTTTAACTTTTCTAGATGCAGTTGGATAGCCAACAATTTTTGAAGGACCTCAGAAACGACATCGAAAAGAAAATAGGCTTTGATGCCATCATGAGAGTTCGTACCAGCACTGGTAAATATCACACCCTTCTCAGTTCTCATTCAAATCACTCGTTTACTTGTCAGATTAAATAACAAGACGGTCAACGCAGTAATTGTCAGAGGACACTTTGCTTTTGTCTTTAGGTTTCCGAGCTACTGATTTTTTTGGTGCTGTTTTTATGAACAATACAACCGATGTAGAGATGGCTGCCATCGACTGTGACAAGGCTGTGACTGTGGAGTTCAAGCATGATGACAAACTCAGTGAAGACACTGGTGCCTTAATCCAGGTGACTTCATGGTTTTCCTCTCTGTGATGAGCAGAGATGGCTGGACACAGGAATAGAAGCCATCTGAACAAAGCTGCTAGTTTCCTCATTTTAAAAAAATATATTTATTTTTAAGCTGGATGCAGTGACTCTCACCTGTAATCCTAATTTATTTCCTTTTTTTTTTTTTTTTTGCGGGGGTTTGAACTCAGGGCCTGGGCACCATCCTTGGGTTTTCTCAAGGCTTAGTGCTCTACCACTTGAGCCACAGTACCACTTCCAGCTTTTTCTGTGCATGTGGTACTGGGGAATTGAACTCAGGGCTTCCTGCATGCAAGGTGAGCACTCTACCAGTAGGCCATGCTTCCAGATTGAAAAAATTTTAATGAGTGAGGATAAGGGAAGCAAAGATACTGTACAAAAGGACATGCATTCATTACCTGACTCATGTCATGGTAATCCCTTTTATATTACTTTCGGGTTTTTTTTTTTTTTTTGTCAGTCCTGGGGCTTGAACTCAGGGCCTGGGCACTGTTCTTGGGCTTTCTTAAGGCTAGTGCTCTACTACTTGAGCCACTTTTTACTCCTACCAGATGTGTATCTGTCGGCCGATGCCACCATAACAAAGTACCACGGAAAGAATTGTATCTTCTCAAAGTTCTGGAGGCTGGAAATTCAAAATAAAAGGCTTTTGAAGGCCATTCAGGGTGAATTTACTGTAGGCCTGTCCTCATGACTTGTCATTGTCTTTCTGTGTCTGGGTAGACTTCCCTGTATTCAAGTTTCTCCTCTAGTAAAGACACCAGTTACATTGGATTAGGACCCAGCCACAGGGCTCTATGTAATCATTTACCTCTTGATAGCTCCAGCCCCCCAATCCAGCTAGAGTGTAAGGTTTTGGGGACCAGCACTTCATCATACAAGTTTGGAGGGTGTTACACAGTTCAGCCCATAAGGACATGTCAAGCATATTATCACATCATAAGTAAGTGTAATCGAATTTGGCCTTGTAGTAAAAAAAATTAACTAGGAACCATGGAGATTTTTCCATTCATCATTGTTGCTCTCAGGATAGAAAAAAAATCTCATGGAAAAATGAGAGCTCTTTTGTCTATGCACACTACTACAGACGTCCTTAAGATCAATAGTGTGGCTGGCTACATGAACCATAATGCACTTGGCTTCCATGTCCCTCTGCAGTGTGCTGTGCTCTACACAACCATCGGTGGCCAAAGACGACTCCGGATTCACAACCTTGGCCTAAACTGCAGCTCCCAGTTGGCTGACCTGTACAAGAGCTGTGAGACCGATGCCCTGATCAACTTCTTTGCCAAGTCAGGTAACACCTTGCAGCTCCATAAACCCTGCTTCATAACTCGGCCAGCACTTGCTGGTTAGAGTTGATACCTAAATACATACTATGGTGGTGCGACTATCTGGCAGAGAAATTATTAAGTTGTATGCTATGGCTCTCGCCTATAATCCTAGCTACTCAGTAGAGTGAGGATCATGGTTCAAAGTCAGCCCAGGCAGGAAAGTCGATGAGACTCTGATCGCCACTTAACTACCAAAAACAACAAGCCAGAAGCAGAGCTGTGCTCAAATGGTAGAGTGCTAGCCTTGAGCAAAAGTAATTCAGGGCCAGCTCCCAGGCCCTGAGCTCAAGCCCCAGGACTGGCACAAAAACATAAAAAAAGAACTAATAAAAGAGGAGTACTGAAAAGTGGGCTAACTCAGTACATACAGGGTGAAGCTGCTCAACTCGAGCTTCTTTCCTCATCAGGAGTCAGAGGTGAAGTGTAGTGGGTGATGTGAAGGGTTTTAGTATGTAGATGGCAGTGCCCTGAGGCAGGGGGAAAGAGACCACCCCTGACTCCAGACAGCCCTACCTCTTCCACTCCAAATCGGATGGGGCCCCACACAAGGATTTTGTCTTCCAAAATGCCTTAGTAAGAAGTCAGAATTCCACATGTCAACAAATGACAAACTAGCTTTTTTCTTTGCTGGGTGTAAAAGTGGGATTGAAGACAAAGCTGGCCCCACTTCAGCCTAACATTATTTGTCACTGGCTAAGTCGTGGAGAGACAGCCCCGCTGGCTGGCACCCAGCTTTAACATCCTCAAATGCCACTCTCCTGGTTAGGTGATCTAAGAGAAACAGTCGTCTGTTCTTTAAAGAGATCAGTTTCTAAGACTTTGATGTCCTTTGTTGTTGTTTTTGTTCATGGTTGTGTGCACTTAGCTTTTAAAGCAGTTTTACACCAGCCTTTAAAGATGATCCGGGAAACCCTAGTGAATCAGACCGCCCATATTTTGGCGTGTTACCGGAAGAATTGTGCCAGCCCATCAGCGGCCAGCCAGGTAAGCTGCCTGTGGTACTTAGCCTGCAAAGCATGAGATGCAATGACTTGTTCTTTCAGCACAGAGCTTCGGAAGACAGCCGTGCTGCTGTCACTTCCATACCTACAGCCAGGAGACTGAGAACACAGTGGAGGGGGCAGGGATATACTTGCATATATATATATATATATATATATATATATATATATATATATGTATGTGTGTGTGTGTGTATATATATACATATATATGCCAGTTGACAGTCAACAGCATGACATGTAAACAAATGAATGTTGTCATAATATAAACAGGGATTCTCCTCTGTAGGTAGAGATGGATATTTTGCTGTGAAATGTGTATGCTACAATATGCATAGGCATATTCATGTGGTATCATCACTCATGGCAGTAATAATGTATTTTATTAAGAAATATAGTTTATACAAAATGAGCCCAGGATTCAGCACCATGCACAAGTGTAGCTAAATCCTTCCTAAGACCCAATCTTGGCATGCAATGACACATCAGCCTATGAACACTCAGGAGGTGGGATTTTTCACTATCTTTTTTATTTTTGGACAGATTTCCAGAGTAAACAAAGGCGGTTTTAAAGGGTTACAGGACATTCTTGTTTTCATATATTTTTATTGTAGTTATGTTATATTCACCAGATAGAAGGAGTATTACTTCACAAACATTGATACCCTTTCTCGTCTTGATATAAGATGATGCTAAATGAAAGGACCTCCAGGATATAGAAACAAAAGCTATGTAATGAATGATTGCTGCCCTTAATGTACTATGTTATCTCTCATCTCTTTTGCTGTCCCTTGGTTATCTCATATTGTTACAGTATTTTACCTTGTTATCTGATATATTGTATATATGTGTATTTGGTTATTTGAAATCAGATAGGGAAGGAGGAAAACAAGAGAAGGGAGGATTACAGGACATTCTAAGCAATAAGAGAGGCAAATGTCCTGACAGTGGTATTTATCATCTTCCATTTCACTAAATTATTGGATCAACTCCTACTTTTCCTGTTTCTAAAGTATTATAAAACATACCCCCATCAACGATCTTTGACAGAAAAGAACACCATGAAAATGTCAGACTCCTAGAGAACCTGACAACTCCCTATTTATCAGTCATATCCCCTCAATGTAATAAATGTTTCCAAAACTCTTAAAAAAAGAAATATAGTTTATAAACAAGTATTTATGTGTCAGCTATTTATACTGAAAAGTTATAGATAGATAGAAGATATGAAGAATTTTGAAAGAAATCACATTTGGCCATCATCTAATAATTTGAAATGTTATCCTTGCATTAGTTTGTTTTTGTACCAGTACTGGAACTTGAACTCAGAATCTTGCTCTCCCTCTTGGCTTATTTGCTCAAGGCTGTCACTCTACCACTTGAGCCATACCTCCATTTCTGGATTTTTTCTGGTTATTTGTAGATATAGGTTTCTTGGATTTGTCTGTCTTGGTTCTAGCTTCAGTCCATAATCCTCAGTTCTCAATCTCCTGAATAGCTAGAATTATGTGTCAGCCCCTAGCACCCAGAAGAAATGTTAGAAAATCACTTAACTAACTTCATTTAGACTGTTGACCACACAACGGAGTGGATACTCAGTTCCACATTTAGTTTTATATTCTCTTATTCCTGTTCTTCCGTAGGCCAATAGTTAGTTAGCTGCTATTTCTCATAGTCATGTCTTAAACATCTGGCTATAAAATCTTGATTGAAAAAGCAGACAGTGAGCCAGAGATGGGAATGTTTTCTAGTTCTTTGTCAAAGTGATTACTGACAGGACATCTGAAACCCCACCTGCAAGGAAGCCTTGAGCCAGAAAAACAAAGCAGATAAATTCTGGATCTAAGCTCATAGTCCGTGTTCAAGAAAGAAAACAAAGACACTGAGATTGGACTTTTCCTAGAAATTCTTTTTATGCGGTTCAAAATGATTTGCCTGTACATTCTTTCATCCTCCGTGTTGAAAATTGAATTGGCAATATTATCTGTATTTGAAGATTCAATGCTGTTTATTAACATTCAGATATTCCACTGTAGTAAATGTAAGCAGTAAATGTGCTATTATTGCTTTGCTATGTTTGTTGAAGTTGTATGCAGCCCAGGTGAGCGCAACCTCGAGTCTCACCTGGCTGTGGTCCAGGCTTTACGATTGGTCTTGGATCTCTGGAAGATAGTTTTCTGTCTGTAATGTCTCCCTCTTCAGAGGGATGAGGTGATAGAAAACAGGAATAGTTACTGTCTGCCCTGAAAAGTCATTTGCTAATGTTAAAATGTTGGCCTCAGACCATAAGTGAAAACTTTAAAAAGGGGGAGGAAAATCTTTAGGGCGGTAGCATTGAGCTGAAGAGCTCAGGGACAGCTCCTAGGCCTGGAGTTCAAGTCCCATGACCGACCAAAAGGAGGGAATCTTTTACCAGTTTTAAAGTTAAAGCCTTATCCCTACTATTAGGCCATCTGTTTATATAGTTTAGTTAGTCTAAAGTAAAAATATTATGATGTCTGTATTCTCTGGAAGAGAGATTATTCCTATGCTTACAATGAAATTTGTTGTTCTCCATCAGTAAATTCTTAACATATGAATGTCTTTAAGCATAGCGGAGTTTAGTTAGACATGGTGCTCATGCCTGTAATCCTACCTACCTGGGAGGAAGAGATTGAGAATCACAACTCCAAATGCCCCCCCCCCCAAAAAAAATAAATTCTAGGGCAAAAGAAAGTTTGTGATACTCCATCTCATCCAGTGGCTGACACAGTGCCGCCGCCGCCGCCGCCGCCTCCTCCTCCTCCTCCTCCTCCTCCTCCTCCTCCTCCTCCTCCTCATATCATCCTCATCAATCATCATCATCATCATCAATCATCATCTGGAAGCATCGCAGGGCGACATAAATAGGGGATCACAGTCCAGGCATGCCCCGTGCATTTTTTTTATGCCAGTGCTGGAGCTTCAACTCAGGGGTCTTCCTTTGCCAAGGTCAAGCCTGAACACATGCCTTTCTTTTTCAGCTTATTCTGCCGGAATCCATGAAGGTGTTCCCGGTGTACATGAACTGCTTGCTGAAGAACTGCGTGCTGCTCAGCCGCCCGGAGATCTCCACAGACGAGCGGGCATACCAGAGGCAGCTGGTCACAGCCATGGCTGTGGCTGACTCCCAGCTCTTCTTCTACCCACAGCTGCTGCCCATTGTAAGCGAGCCGGCTCTGACGCCCGTAGCTCTAACACAGGCAGAAAGGGGATCACGTGTTTGTTTGTTTCAGGGTTTGTTGCACACATTTATATGGGCAACTCTTTGAACCTAAGAAGAAATTCAGAATCACACATGGCTTTCACAGTATGGAGAGCAAGGAGGGAACCAAGGCATCAGACTTCTCTACACTGCTCAGCCGGCTGGTTTGCCTGGCTCGTTCTCACTCAGCCATCTTTACCTGAATAGGCCTACTGCGATATCTGCAGATAAACGGGAACCAGCTAACAGCAGCCATCAAGAACTCCACAGCAAAGCCAGGCACTGGTGGTGGTTCATGCCTGTGATCCTAGGAGGCTGAGATCTGAGGATGGTGGTTCAAAGCCAGCCTGGGCACTAAAGACCATGAGACTCTTACTTCCAAGTAACCACCAGAAAACCAGAAGTGGGGAGTGCTAGCCCTGAGAAAAAGAGCTGAGGGACAGTTCCCAGGCACTGAGTTCAAGCCCCACAACTGATGAGAGAGAGAGGGGGGAGAGAGAGAGGGCACAAGCACGAGCACTCTTCAGCAATAAAGAAAGCATTTTCTTACCTTGGCCTGTACTGAAAAGTTACTTCATGTACCACCCCAATTAAAATTCTAGCATCCCTCCTTTACATCAATACACCCCCCTCCCTCAACACACACACACACACACACACACACTCCACTTTTCTATTTTGTTCTGGATAGGTTAGTTTTTATTTCAGTAATACTGGGATAAGAACTTAGAAACTCAAAATTCACTTTGCTTACTCACTTGGCTGTCATGCTACAAAGAATGGCACAAATTGCCATGCTTCCAGCCTTACTTTTTGCTGGTTATTTTGCAGTTGGAGTTTCACAAACTTTTCTGCCCAAGCTTTGAACTACAGTCCTCCAGATTTTGCCTTGCTGAATAGCTAAGATTACACATGTGAGCCACTGGCACTCAAATCCGTCAAAGTTATTCAATACCATCTGGAGTTATATCTATTCGACACTTTTTTTTAATGTGTGTGTGCTAGTCCTGAGCGCCATCCCTGAGCTTTTTTTTTTTATCTCAAGGCTAGCACTCTACCATTAGAGCCACAGCTCTACTTCTGGCTTTGAGCAGTAAGTATAGTGGAGATAAGTTTCAGGGACTTTCCTGAATCAAGATTCTCAGATCTCAGCCTCCTGAATAGCTAAGATTACAACTGGCTTATTTTAGACATTTATGATCTTTTCCTCCTTCCAGAAGAACATTCACTACACAGGCAGGGATTTTTGTCGAGTTCATATTTGCCAAATGTGCACAAGAGGGAAAGAGGGAAAATGGAAAAGGAAAGAAGGGGAAGAAGGAAGGAAAGGAGGAAGAGGTTTGTAACTCCCTCTGTGTCCTGCACACAGCACACATTAGATGTGAAGAACACAGCATTGCCTGCCGCTGTCCGCTGCTCAGAGTCCCGTCTTTCGGAGGAAGGGGTCTTCCTGTTGGCTAATGGTCTCCACATGTTCCTGTGGCTGGGAGTGAGCAGCCCGCCAGAGCTGATCCAGGCAATATTCAACGTGCCATCTTTTGCACATGTGAACACAGATATGGTAAGAATTTGGGCATTGTTTTTGTGGGGACTCTGCAAAAGATGCCTTCTGAAATAAATTTTCTGTGCACATTGACATTGCAAAGAAAAAAAGTAATAGGGCTGGTAATTTGGTATGAGTGAAATCAGATTTTGATAAACAGTTGATACACAATTATTAACAAAAATCATTAACCAAAGTATGTGATTTGAGTAAAACAGCCAGTGCTCTAAGGTAATTTGCAGTATGGCAGCCATACCTGTCATTCTGCGCTAGCAAGTAAGTGAAGCAGACATGGTACCATTTTTTCTTAATATTTAGATATTTTTATTAATCAGGTTTCCATCACTATCACAAGCAATCAAGATAAGATACTTATATTGGCAAAAAGGTTATTTTGGCTGGCAAAAAGGTTATTTTGGCTGACGGTTTGACAGGTTTTTGTTTTTCATTTTTATTATAAAGGTGATGTACAGAGGGGTCACAGATAAGTCAGGTGAAGAGTACATTTATTTATTTCTGGGCAATGTCACCCCTCCCTTGCTCTCTCTATTTTTCCCTCCCATCCCCACCCACAGCTGCATAGTTCATTTTCCACACTGTCCAGTGAGGACCACGGCTGGCCTCCATTTCAGTGCCCCCTTCACCCTCCCAAAGACAGATAAAGGAACAAACAAGACAACAAGATGATTGGGAGGGGTGGGGGAGAGGGAAAGTGGGAGGAAAATACGAGAAGGGGTATCAGTGTACCCACTACCTGACCAATGGAACTATAGCCCCTCTGTACATCACCCCGACAAAATAAATAAATAAATAAATAAATAAATAAATAAATAAATAAAGTCAAGACAGTTAAAACAACAACAAAGAAAAAAGAAAACCTCTATCCTGTTAGCACGTTTTTGTAGATGAACCAGTGAAGGCTCAGAGGCGAGTTCTTATCAGCAGTCAGGGGCCTGGACTTGGTTCCTCAGCTCGGACCTAACCTCAGTGCCGAGCTGCGAGCCAGAGACTCAAATCAGATTAACACAGGACAGGACAGTTAGGAGAACAGATGATAAGCCCTTCTATTGTAATCATAACAAAAGTGTGGGTTGAATCTGGAATTGAACACAAAATGCCTATTTTTAAAATAGTTTAGGAAATCTCAGCACCAGTGTCTTCTCAGTGGTGGAGTCCGGGGAATTCGTCCCTGAAGCGTAGCTGAAGTCATGGCAGGATGGCTAGTTCTCTGTGTTATGTCTAATTTCTGGGGCGAGTGCATAATTTAGGGAACCTATAATCTCTTGAGAGTGGTAGGAATGAAATTGAAGGCTGCAAAGATAGGCAGGTAGTTGGTTCAGAGATCTGCAGACCATTGTGAATGCCATCAAAATGTTTTAAAGAAATCAAAGTTTCCCAAGTCCGGGGAGACTAGTTTTATGATCTAGCAACCATAAAGATGCCTGTACATAGGAGAAATTAAGGAATTGTTAGAAATGCAAATTTTTAAAAAAAGAGCTGGAGTTAAAATTCCACCGGCAAGGACTTTATGTCCTTTATATTTATGTAAACATCTTCACAGGAACTTTCCTCCAGTAAACACTGAAAGCATGTTTGCTGAACTGAGTGTGTACATCTACAGCAGTTTAAGTCTCTGTCATAAAACAACATATTGGTAAGGATCTTCTTCACTTCCTTTAAAAAAGAAAGTTAGCACGTTGATGCATGTACATCAAGTATATTTTATGTGTTGAAAAAAAAAAGGGGGCCCACCAGGGGCTGAAGGCATGGCTCATACGGTAGAGCACCAGCCATGAGCAAGGAAATCAACTCTGTACAACACCTTAATAATAATACAACTGTATTTTAAGAATGTTAAGGGAAAAAGAAAGCCAAGTAAGCTGGAGGCCTTGAATACAAACTCTAGTGACCACACACACACACACACAAACACAGGCGAAGCACTGTTTTTTGGAGACTGGGAACTTTTACAGGAGCACAGCCTAACTCACCTATTCTGTGGCTAACTGAAAGAATGTGTTGATCTCAGCATCTCCATGCAGAGCTCGGAGGGTAGCGTGGGACCCTTCCTTCATGGAAGCATCGCCATGTGCAGCCAGATTGTTTAGTAAACTATTCACCAGATTTTGGGGAAATCTGAGAGACCACATCCCCTTGAGAAATAAGCAGTTTGGTAGTTTGTTTTCATGTTGGAACCGCGGAACAAGGGTAGCTTTTCCCAAACAAGGCAACGAGGAGATACACTTCATTCTTCATTTTGACACATGGGACCTTGAAAAGAGTTTAAAACCTCAGTGGCCCTCCAAAGGCCTCCTTGATATAAAGCAAACATCTGCTATAAACCAAACATCTGTTAGGCCATTTGCAATGATATGTATTTGTTATGTCCCACTGAAGGGTTTTTTTAAAAATTTTTTGCTTTTATTATTTTTTAAACCACTGTTTTCCAAAGACAGAGAAAAATTGTTTTATAGGTGGGAATGTGTTAAAAAGAATGCAACTTTTTTTTGTTTTCAGGTAAGTGAATTAAGCCAATCACCTGTACAGTACTTGAAGGATGTGTTCAGCATTCTGATAGCTACATGACGCTGCTTCCATGTAAATCTTACAGAGTGAACTGAAGCTGTGATTTTCTTACATGTAGACTCTGCTGCCTGAGGTGGGAAGTCCGCATTCGCAGCACCTCAAGATGACAATGAATCTGCTCCAGCAGAAGAGGCCATATTCCATGAAGGTGAAAAGGAGATTTGGATGCTTTTTTTTTTATGACTTTTAAAATGTATGTCTGTATTTCTATTTATTTATTTATTTATTGCCAGTAAGTAGGACTTTCACTTTGTTTCCCCCCTCTCCCCCCCCCGGAGGCTGGAACTCTTCCACCTGAACCACACCTTCTGGCATTTTGCTGGTTAACTGGAGATTGGAGTCTCAGGGATTTTTCTGCCCAGGTGGGCTGTGTACCACCAATTCTCAAAACTCAGCCTCCTGAGTAGCTAGGATTACAGGTGTGAGCCACCAGCACCTAGCAAATGTTCTGCATTTTTATGATGCAACTCACACTAACTTCTGATTAGAAGTTATCACCAAGGATTATCTTGAAGTAGCAACTTAAAATCACAAAAACCTACTTCATTGTGTAGCAGCCATTGATATCATTGACAGGCTTTGAAATAACTTTTCCTTTGGCATCTAATATTACTGAAAAGCAGTGGAGTTCAAGCCCCAGTTCTGGCACAAAAGAGAGAGAAAGACAGACAGAGACAGAGAGACAGAGGATTGAATAGGAAAGAATAGCTAGAAAGTTAAAATTGAGCCAGGCACGGGGATGAGAGTTATACACATAGTTCCAGCTCCTCAGGATACTGAGACAAGAGAACTGCTTCTGTCCTTGAGTTCAGGGCCAGCCTGAGCAACATTACTGTTTCCAAAAAATAAAAAAGATAAAGCAAAATCAGATACAGACGATGCTGCCACTTTTCAGTTGATGCTAGATATTTTTTTCAGAAACTCACTCTCTTTAGGCCTCATCCTTAATTTTGTGGTGGAACAAAAGAAAATTTTGACCCTCAGATGAGTAGGCACACGTGATTCATGATACATTCTAGTCCTGGATCACTGTCTCCCCTCTGTTTGCAAACTGTTTGACCCTACCTGTTTCTGCAAACGTCTGCTTCCCTTCCCTTCCCTTCCAGTTTTTCTACAAATATTTACTGCAGACTGGCGTTGTTGGAGAATTCATTTACCAGCAGGCTTCTTGAAAAAGTCATCTATTCTTGACTATCAGTCTCCTCCCTTCCCGCCCTCCACTTGTGTGTAAACAGCTAAACTGCTGAAGACAACAGATACTCTAGGCTTTTTAGCAACATTTCAACATGGAATATTTCCTCATTCCTCATTCTCTCTTCTATCAGTTTTGTTTTGTTTTGTTTCCTCCCCGTACTGGGGCTTGAACTCAGGGCCTAGGTACTGTCCTTGGATTTTCTCAAGGCTAGTACTCTGCTACTCGAACCATAGCACCAATCCAGGTTTTTTGTATATGTGATTCCATGGAATCGAACCCAGGACTTTGTGCATGCTAGGCAAGCACTCTACCACTAGGCCACACTCCTGCCCTCTCTTCGATGAGTTTTGAAAGTGATGTGGACTCTTCTTTCCCACCAACCTTTCTTAGCTTCTCTTCACCCACCTGCCCCCTAAGACTTGGGTAAGGGGTATGTCCATGGCACTCTTCTATTTTGCTCAGCACAGCCTTCCTGGGACATCCTCATGCCTCCACCGTGAAGTGGCCCTGAGACCTTGAGAGAGGAGGCAGGACGTGGAACACTCTCCCACTCGGAGGCCTCTCTGGTAGCTTAGGGAGCTCTAGAGACTTCTCATGCTGACATCAGAAAGGCAAGACCTATAGCAGTGCACATTTGCATTCAGCATTACACATCTTTCTCCTGACATTTGCAAACTGAGGAATCGAACCTGGGTCTTCGTGCATGCTAGGCAAGCACTCTACCACTAGGCCAAACTCCCGGCCAGGAGCACTTTTATATACTATCATTATGGTTTTTTTATTAGGCCAGGCATAATTTAAAAAGCCATCAGTCGGGCTGGGAGTTTAGCCTAGTGGTAGAGTGCTTGCTTAGCATGCATGAGGACCCGGGTTCAATTCCTTGGTACCACATACATAGAAAAAAGCCACAAGTGGTGCTGAGGCTCAAGTAGTAGAGCTCTAGCCTTGAGAAAGTCCAAGGACAGTGCTCAGGCCCTGAACTCAAGCCCAGGACTGACAAAAAAAAAAAAAGCCATCAGTCTAGGACCCAGGACAAAATATAACAGAAAACTCTCAAATTATATAACTGGATTGTTGTACTTCATAAGGAAAAAGCATGTGATGCAAACATGGGGAGGAACGGCCCCAGCAAAGTTGAATGGCACCTGTGTCTGTAGCAACAGCTGGTGTAGCTCAGGGCGTGGCCTCTGCAATGCGAGGGGGCAGAGAGAGGTGCCTTTGCCCCATTGCACAGGAAGCCCCTGTGGATGGCAGCCTTCCCCCAGGGACCCAGAATTCACCAGTCCTGACATGTGTTTTACATGCTCTTTTCCACATGAAGTCCTAGGAAGACAGTATGTAACTTACCGTTATGACCCATCTCTATCTGAATGAGTCATGCTTCCTGGACTCAGCAGCCTGCAAGGCTATGTGTGGCTACAGTAAGCTCAACACAGTTGGTCGCAGGACGTGATCTCTGTAATCCCCTCAAGTCTACCCACTTTCCAGTGCCTCCACATCTGTTCTTCTCACTAGTGTGCTGCACAGATGTCAACCTGCTGCCTCTCCTTGTAGTCTTCTTTCCTACAAAAGCTCAAACTCATGATAATGGTCATTTTGTTCCTACCTTCTCATTGCCTTCTGAAAACCTGTGTTAGCCAGGTGCTGGAGGCTCACGCCTGTAGTCCTAGCCACTCAGGAGGCTGAGATCTGAGGCTCACAGTCCAAAGCCAGCATGGGCAGAAAAGTATGTGACTCTCATCTCCATTGAACTATCAGAAAAGCCAAAAGTGGAGCTGTGGCTCAAGTGGTAGATGGCTAGCCTTGAGACCATAAGCTCAGAGACAGTGCCCAGGCCCCAAGTTTAAGCCCCAAGTGTTCATAGGCCAGCACCCAGGCTTGAACTCAGAGCCTCACACTCTCCCTTCACTCTACTACTTGAGCCACACCTCCACCTCTGGCTTTTGGGTGATTAACTGGAGATAAAACATCTTAAGGACTTCCTTGCCCAAGCTGGCTTTGAACCATGAGCCTCAATCTTGGCCTCCTGAATAGCTAGGAACACAGGTGTGAGCCGTCAGGAGCCCAGTGGAAATTTTCCTTTCAGTGTTGGTGCCTCCCTCTGCCCTGGTAACAGGCAAGGCCTCATTCATAGTGAATATTCTACAGTATTTGGAAAAATGGAAGCAAACTAAACGGAGCCATGATTATAACCAGCAGCTCTGGTTGCTTTCTAGCTGACCATCGTGAAGCAGCGAGAACAGCCAGAGATGGTTTTTCGACAGTTCCTGGTGGAAGACAAAGGACTTTATGGAGGGTCATCGTATGTGGACTTCCTTTGTTGTGTTCACAAGGAGATCTGTCAGCTACTTAATTAACTGAACCCTCTCCTTCAGTAATGTTGCAATTTAAGGAGACCTCTCCTCCTTGGTGCCTAATTTTCCAGATGATAGAGGCTAGTTTTGATTTTTTGCTCAATTTCAGAATAGCTTTCCAAGACGGCATGTAGGACTTTAGCTTTGGTGCTCAGGTATAAAGCCAATGAAGGGACAGTTGTACCATAAAGGGAACAAGTCTATTTCTGATTGCACAATTTTTAATTTGAAAACTGATACAGTTTCCATTTCATGAAAAAAAAGCATAGTTTACAGAAACATAAACATTCTCAATTTTCTTTGTGCTAGACATATAAATTATTTTTCAAAGTGTATAGATTTGGAGTAAAAAGTTGGTTCCCCTCATGTTTACAGTGAGGGAAAATTAATTTTTACATTGTGCCTAATTTTTTTAAGTCGTTGAACTCCATTGAACTGATTTTTCAAAGTAAAGTTTGCATAGTAGACTTTTAATAACCTTGGAATCTACCTGGTAGAACAATTTGTGTTCTACTCTATTTTCCATAATTATATTTGTCCATGTTGAAAGTATTTTCCAGGTGTTTGTCTATAATACCGTCTTATCAATATTCTTAATGGTTCTTTGTACAATTTTCATGGTTTCTACCTGTATATAATGGATCTTAACCAGTACCAATAAATCACTTCATATACTCTTAAATCACTGCGTACAATTTTTAGGTATTGAGTTTTGTTTTGTTTTTTAAGGATAATACAGCATCTTGGGAAAAAAAACTAGAAGAGTCACTAACAGCAAGTCAGGATGAGAAAATCTTGTTTCTAGGTTGTTAGGTAACGAATCTGGGAACTATATACTTAACTACATATTAAGACCATGTACTTAATACATTTAAAAAGAAATCTCAAACACATCTTTGTGGGCAAAGAAACAGAAACTGGCCACAGGCATTATTAATATTTATGTATATGTATACCTACACATATATACATGTATGTGTGTGTATATATATATATATATGTATGTATGTGTGTATGTACACCAGAATGATTTCAGGTGAGTAAGGCACCCAAAAGTGTCTGCCATACTCAACTTTTATCAAGGTATGAATAATAGTTATGTTGGGCCAGGAGTTTGGCCTAGTGGTAAGAGTGCTTGCCTAGCATGCACAAAAACCCAGGTTCCAGTCCTTGGTACCACATACATAGAAAAAGGTGGAAGTGTGCTGTGGCTCAAATGGTATATAGTCTTGAGAAAGCCCAATGACAGTGCTCAGGCTCTGAGTTCAAGCCCAGGGCTGGCAAAATAATAATGATAACAATAATAATAATAATGTCACAATATACCATAAAGCACATCCCAAGTGTTTTGTGACCATTTCTACATTAATTCCTTTGCAACAAACCCAAACCCATTATCAACTCCATGTATACATGAAGAAATGAAATGGCAGCAGTTAAGTACCTGGCCTATGATTCCATGTCTACTAAGGATTCTTCAGTTGGCAGATGCTGTAAAGTTCGTTAAACAGCGACACAATTTATATCCCTATGTTATTAACTAACTGGAATGATATTAGTTGGCTGATACAATTTTAAATAAGCTCCTAGACATGTGTGTGTATACACACACATGCATGTATACACACAAGTCAGAGGCACACAGGGGAGAGATGCTTCTGTAAAACAAGAGGTATTAAAATAGGAACCTGAAAGTGTGTGAACTTGTAGAGTGGGAAAAGCAAAGTTATCTCAAAGCAGTTGATCTCGAGGTAGGGAAAGGCCACCTTGTAACAAACAAATGCTAATCACTCCACTAGCTAGACAACTTATATTTCTGCTGAAATCATCTCTTCCGCAAATGTTTTCAGAAAGTACTAGACAGTACTGATTGGCTGAACAAGTTACATGCACCTGGCTTCTAAGGCCTTAGGTCTTTCGTGTATGACAAAAGCTCACCTAACCAGCCACAAAAATGCACAGACCAGCAGGTTTGATCTTATGCTGAAACTTTTACACTTGCTAACAATAATTCCACTTACAGAAAACAAACAACTTTCAAAGATTTGAAGTTTCATTACAAAATTTATAACAAAATAAATGAGTAACCAAGAATAATGGTACTATCTCATTCAGGAAATTCATTTAAACATGAGTGAAGGTACAGAAAGGCAGCATGAAATCTTACACAACTAACTGATGTGCACAGCCAAACCTTTAAAATTAAACACACGCAGTTCAACCATTTACAAGCTATAATCTTACAACACCTTTTACAAGCTATAATAACCTGAGTGTTTCTGGAATTGTTTACAAGTTGTGTGTGTGTGTGTACTGGGCCTAGGGCTTGGACTCTGAGCACTGTCCCTGAGTTTTTTTCAAGGCTAGTGCTCTACTACTCGATACTGTCAGCTTTTATTGGTAATTAATTACAGGTAAAAATCTCACAGACTTTCCTGCCTGGGCTGAATTTGAAGCTCCATCTTCAGATCAGCTTCCTGAGTTGCTAGGATTACAGAAATGACCTACGGATACCCAGATATGTGAATTTTTAAATGACAAGCTAAAAGATGTGTATCATGACCTCATTACTAAATATTCCCTAATATGTTTAAAGCAAACACCTGATAACGAGGTATTGGTTGTTGCCTGTTACCTTTCAGAGAAAAAAAAAAAGATGAGTACTGGCCTGCACTGATGGCCAGCCAAGTTCAAGTCCACAGCAGTCTCAGTGCTTGGGCACCTGCCCTGTGGCCTCCTAAGGACTTGTGGCTGCACAAGTTGAGGGTGTGAGGATGAGCTTTTATTCTTGTCTGTCTACAAAGCCCCCCACTTCTCGTTTGCATCTGGAAGGGGATCTGTTCTGTCAATGTCTTTGGTACTCAGATCTCATTTGTACTTACTAAGATGTTCATAAAAGGAAGAAAAAGAAGTGTGCTTCTTTTTATTGTTTCAGTAACAGTGTTAATGCCCAACACAAGCTTCTTGCTGGTCCCAACTCAGTTCTGTCCAGGTCCCCAGGCTCCATGTGCAAGACCACACATCAGACTGCTGCCTGCTGGAGTCTTACAGCACCTCAGGAACATCTTTTGTACTTTTTAGTCTTCCTAAAAAGCAGAAACCTTCGCTGAGATCCAAGTAACTTCAGTCTCGGAAGGTAAAGCTACTTGTGCCACTGTGATCTGTTCAGTTAACATATTCAAGACAGACTCATCCGGAGAGGCCGTCTGGTTTTGTTGTAGGGAATTGGGCTGAGTTGTGTGCCAACGGCAAGGGAGCTTGCTAAAATAATCCTGGCTGCAGGGAGAAGCTAAAGCAAGCTGGAACTGAGACAGAAAGGAAGCACCCCAGGAGAAAGTTTAGAGGAGCAGTACCAGAGACCAGTGTCTTTAAGCCTTATCGAGGAGGGAAGCCACCTCTGTGTGCTCCTCCTCGGCCACCCCTAAAACCTCCCCTCTCTCCTCGGAAGTTGGACCGATTTCTTTCTCGGCCTCGGCCAGCTGAAGTTCCTCCTCTCCCTCCTCCTCTGGGGGCACCACCGCCCCGATCAGACTTAGATTTGGGAGGAGGTGACTTTGGTCGCAGTCTCTCTATTTCCTCGGTACACCCAGTCAAGTAGGAATTAGGGGCGCTGAAATAGGATGCATATGTTTCCGCATTGTAGTTGCTATTTGTAAGGGTTGGTCCAACTGTAAGCCAGCCTGAAATGAAAGAAAACACTCTTTTTATTTGCCCTCTCTCTTACTGATCACTTTTGGGGAGTCATATGAATCCCTAATCTATTCTTTTTGTGTGTGTCAGACCTTGAATTCAGGGTGCTGTCTCTGAGCTTTTTTACTTAAGGTTAGAACTCTGTCACAGCACCACATCTGGCTTTCTAGTGGTTAACTGGAAATCTATGTGTTATGTGATAGACTCTCCTGCCAGGCTGGCTTTCGATTATAGGCATAGCCACAGCTACCAGCTCCAATTCATTTTTAACCACGTCTCCATCCTCCATCCAGTAGTGAAGCCTCTTATTGAATGTATGGCTCTTAATCATATCTTGTTTTACCTTCTAACATACGACTTCCACAAAATACCATTCTCCCTATTCCCCATCCATCTTCTACATTCTCTGACTATGCCACTTAGAAAAGCAAGTATAAAACAGACCAAGTTTAGGCTCCTGAAATTGACGAAGTTATGCATATACTTCCCACTTAGGAAAATGATGCCATTTTTTCTGATTAAAATTTTGGAACCAATTTTTGCTTTCACACAAAACATTCTCAGTCCACGGGTCCTAGAAACTGAGAACACTCCCTTATTGCTTCAGCTCATTCCCATCTTCCCATGGGCAAATGAGTACATCAAATACCTAAGAGGATGGCTAACCTGTGAAAAAATGGTTAACACCACTAATCACCAGAGAAGTGCAAATCAAAGCCAATGAGGTATCATTCCCCCCCGCTTCCCAGTTATCAACTGATATAATGGCTATTACCAATGTTGCTGGAATTGTGAGGATATCTATTATGGCAAACAGTCTGGAGCTTCCTCAGAAAATCTGGAGTAGAACTCCATATGATCATGATCGAGCAACATACCCAACAGAGATGAAATTACTGTGCTGCAGAGACATCTGCCCTTGCATGTTTCAAAGTATTCTTTACAGTAGCCAACACAATATGGAATCAGCGTGGATATGAATGAATAAAGACAGCACAGCATTTGCACAGATTTTTAGGTGCAGATGGAACTGGAGAACATCATGTTAGTAAATGAGCTGGGCACAGAAAGAGAAACACTGCATATTCTCACTTATAGATGGGAACTAAATGTTTATCATAAAGCTGTAGAGAAGAGAAGAGAACAGCAGCTACAAGAGGCCTGGGAGAGAAGGGAATGGAGAGAGGATGAAAATGGCTTCAGGGGTGCAGATGAGTAGGGGAATGACTTCTAATGTCCTTAGCACAACTCATCAAATACTCCAAAAGAGTAGACATCATTTTAAACACTCCCAATATTTAAAAAAATGGTAGTACAGCTGTCATCAGATACACCAATTATTCTAATCTGACCCATCACACAATGCACACACATGCAGCATCCAGTAGAGACACTGGAGATTTGGTGCATCCATGAGGCTCATGCAGGACGACCAATGTGCCAGGATGGAGGGGAATTCTGACCTGGGGGAGATGACGAGCATGCTGGAACAAGGAGGAGCTAGGAAATCTCTGAACCTAGCACTTAACTTTGCTGTGAACCTAAAGCTACAATCAAACATGGAATCATCTGTTTACACAGAACTATATCCTATTAACACCTATATCACAAAGAATCATAAATATATCCTTATTAGGAAAAAAATTTTAAAAACCTGAGGCCCTACCTGGCCGAATTGTACTATCTCTCCCAAATAGATGAAGGCGTCTCCTGCCAAGACAGAAATGCTCAATTATATGAAAAATTTCTACAGGTTTTTCAATGTTGCCGATTTCTGGTTCTTCTGTGATAATCAAGTCAATGTCAACATTGGCATGGATGAAATCCCCATCGGTGCTTCTCTTCACAGTTCCTTTGATCCCCATGAGGCAGTGTTCCTACAGCACAGGAAGAAGACGCACTGTCAGTAATCACTGCTGACAGCATCTTACACTGCTGATGTCACCCATTCTAAAACAAGCTTGTTTTCTCCTAATCTTCTGGATACTGTTTTAGTGGAAATGTGTAGGGAAATGGACAGTTCTATGCCCTTACAATACTCATTGCTTCCAGAACACTTTGCTTCTAACATCAATGCAGCAAGTCTCTGCTTTTCTGTCAACACTTCCATTCTGTTCATGTCAGTTCAGTTCTAGCACTATGTACATATGAGCACAGAGCCGCGGGTGAAAGGCTCATTCTCACAAGGCTAGCATCCTAGCAATGACAAGTCCAATGCTTCTGACTGGCCAACCAGAAATCCAATGTTCTAATAATTCTCTCTTGGTTGAATCACTCACCACGGTGGCTCATGGAATTCAGGAAAGTGGTTCACTATCACATGCTTATTATAAAAGGTTATAACTCAGGAACAGGCAGATAGGAAAAATGTGTATGATGAAAGTGTGAAGCAGGAACTGAGCTTTTAGGCCCCTTGGAGATATGCCACCCTCCAGTTTTTAAATCCAGGAAGGACTTACGAAAGATCCACTACTGGCTCCCAAAAACTCATGAATAGGGGGCCAGAAGTTTGGCCTAGTGGTAGAGTGCTTGCCTAGCATGCACAAACATGTAGGCTTGATTCCTCGGTAGAAAAAAGCCAGAAGTAGTGCTGAGGTTCAAGTGGTAGAGCTCTACCCTTGAGAAAGTCCAAGGTCAGTGCTCAGGCCCTGAGCTCAAGCACTAAGGACTGGCAAAAAAAAAAAAAGTCTCATGAATAAAAGCTGCTAAAGGCTAGTACTAATAGAATCCAGTGAAACAGAAATTCTCAGGACAGGCTGGGAGTTTGGCCTAGTGGTAGAGTGCTTGCTTAGCATGCACGAAGACCCGGGTTCGATTCCTCAGTACCACATACTAGAAAAAAAGCCGGAAGTGTCACTGAGGCTCAAGTGGTAGAGCTCTAGCCTTGAGCAAAATAAAGTCCAAGGACAACGCTCCGACTCTGAGCTCAAGCCCAGGACTGGCAAAAAAAAAAAAAAAAAAAGCAATTCTCAGGACATTTTGGGTAGGGAAAAAGAGAAACACTTATAAATGGGAAAGAATATCATTGGCATTTCTTATTTCTAAACTTAGAGAAAAGAAAATTAATTCTGAGAGTCAGGAATTTCAAGTGCTCTTACCTAACTTTGAAATATAAAGCTTACAACATGTAAGAATATTTCTTCTGGGGCTGAGAATGTAGCTTAGTGGTGCATGAAGCCCTAGGTTCAATTTCTCAGTACAACATAAACAGAAAAAGTCAGAAATGCCATTGTGTTGTGGCTCAAGTGGTAGAGTGCTAGCCTTGAGCAAAAGCAGCTCAAGGACAGTGTTCAGACCCTGGGTTAAAGCCCCAGAACAGGCAAAAAAAAAAGGAATATTTTCCCCTTTCCAATATGGTGCAGCTCAAAGATAGTGAATAAAATGCTTTCAAATTAATTTGGATTTATTTCTGTAATATTCAATGTTATTTTTATAAGTCTAAAAAAACAATCTTGCTATTGAAATTAATTAAATAGCCTACAGTGATTTGAAAAGTTTGAGAATAAGAATAACACAAAACAGGCCGGGAGTTTGGCTTAGTGGTTAAAGTGCTTGCCTAGCATGCATGAAGACCCGGGTTCGATTCCTCAGTACCACATATAGAAAAAAGCCGAAAGTGGTGCTGAGGCTCAAGTGGTAGAGCTCTAGCCTTGAGAAAGTCTAAGGACAGTGCTCAGGCCCTGAGCTCGAGCCCAGGACTGGCAAAAAAAAAAAAAGAATAACACAAAGCAATAATGATAATACCTTCGTTCTTTGGAAAACAGCCTTTGGATCTAGAGTCTTCGTCTTTCCAGGATTATTTTTGTTGGTTTTAATCCAACAAATATCTTCACATCTTCTGTAACCCCACTTGCGTAAACACTGGGAAAAAAAAAAGAAACTCATAAATTAAGGAAATAACACCTTCAAACTTTTCTAGAGGGACACTAAATTCTGCAGTATTAAAGTAACTGTTTAAGTGTAGAGAAGGAAATAGCAGCCATAATACAAAATGCATATATATATATATATATAATATTTACATCATCCATAGTTAAGAATAAAAACACTGAAAAGATGACATGGTATTCCAACCGATTCCTTACTACAGACTGGCATTCCTAATCAGTAAATCTGAAATCACGAATGCTCTGAAAATAACTTTTTGTGAATGCTCTGAAAATAACTTTTTGATTGTTGATAAAACATTCAGGGGGTTCTGAAGCTGAGAGCATTAAACTCCAAAATCTGAAACACTTCTGTCTGAAACATAGGGCCACTGACCTGTACTGTCTTCCACTGCCACCAACAGACAATGAGCTGTCAATTGTAAGGAAATTGAGGATCCTGTATAGTCACAAAATAATCCAAAAGATAATCTGAATTCTACCACCTCCATTTTCTGTCCTCTGACAAAGGCAAATACAAATGAACTTTTCTAATTGATAATTCTCTTCAAATAAGCCCTGCAAAACTTCATTTCTATATTAACTACTTTCAACTGCATAAAGTTCAGATTTAAAATCACAATGCCTATCTCCTGATTGGGAAAAATTGTAATTTTTGATCTTTATATAATCATCAAAGTAAGAAATATGAACTTTAGTATCCAAAATCTGCTAAAGAATATATGAAAGACATTGTTTAATTAACCATTGTATAGAATGGTATTTGCAAGGCTTACCACATGCCGGTGTTGGGTAGCTCCTCAGAATAGGAGCACAAATAAGATACAGGCCAGACCCCTGGCCCACTGAAGAGCAAAGTAAGGGAGAATGAGCAAATGATATGGTACTGCTGATATGATGATCGAGCATACATTAAGAGAAACGCATTCCATAAATGTTCCTTACTGCAGGCACTGAACTAACACCTCTAGGTGAAACTAAAATAATTATCAAAGACCCAGATCAATACAGTAGTCCCTCCTTACCCTGGAGTTAGTAAGTTATGGAAGCATCGCTGTTACTCAGTAGCCTCAAACTCACTATTTACATAAAGAACACAAAGGAACTGAAGAATCTTAGTCTTTGAGTAGGAATTCACTGCAATATAATCCTACTTATTATCTCATAAGTTTACTTAATCTGTCAAGCAGGATTAAACAAGATCACTTCATGTACAGTAATATAACCTAAAAAAGGAAAAGTGTCATGTGATGAAACAGGTCCCAAAAGAGTATGCTTCTAGGACCACTGTCTCACTGTTGCATACCAGGTGAATTAAGATCAAATGGAAGCAGGGCACCGGTGGCTCATGCCTGTGATCCTTTCTACTCAGGAGGCCGAGATCTGAGGATTGTGGTTCAAAGCCAGCCATGGCATGAAAGTCCATTAGCCATTTACCTCCAGTTAACCACCAGAAAACCAGAAGTGGCACTATGGCTCAAGTGGTAGACTCCTAGCCTTGAGCAGAAGAGCTCAGGGACAGAGCCTAGGCCCCAAGGTTCAAGCCATATGACCAACCAAAAACAAACAAAAACATGGATGACTTCTGATAAATGAACGGTGTTCCACGTTCCCATTATTTTTGATTATAGGCACTTATGGGGCTGGGAGCATAGCCTAGTGGTAGACTGCTCACCTAGCATGCACGAAGCCCTGTGTTCAATTCCTCAGTATCACATACACAGAAAAAGCCAGAAGTGGTGCTATGGCTCAAGTGGCAAAGTGCTAGCCTTGAGCAAAGTTTAAGGACAGTGCTCAGGCCCTGAGTTCAACCCCCAGGACTGGCCAAGTTACTCTGAATAATAAAAAAAAAAATAAAGAAGAAAAGTTCTGAGGTACAAATGAGTCTAAGACCATAAACAGAGATGAGACGTCTTTTTTCCTCTTCCATTCATGCATTTAAACTGCACAATACGGGAGCTGCTTTACTTTCCCAGTGTGTCACCATTTGGAATTCAGGAGTCAATACTATTCAGAATAACAGTTTTTGCTACTCATAAAGAGCAATAAACAGCAGTTCACATTTTCTGCTGTAATCTAGAGCTCTAGCCTGTTCTCTTCCTGTACTTATTAAATTATATTTTGAAGGACCTACATTTATCTGCAGAGCTAGTTAACTGATTTGGTGTGCATTGTCTTCTACATGCTTTCCTTTGAATATTTTAGAACTCTTCGAGAAACAAATGACAAAATAACATGAATATTCATCCCCTTGATGAAACACACTGTTATATTTTTCCTTATGAATTTATTTTGTTAGGTCCAATAGCTCATGTCTATGATCCTAGGTCCTGAGGAGTCTGAAATGTGAGGACTGCATTTCAAAGCCAGCTTGGGCGAGAAAAGTCTATGAGACTATTATCTCTAGTTAATCACCAAAGAAAATCTAGTAGAGATGTGGTTCAAATGGTAATGCTCAGGAACAGAGTCTAGGCCCTGAGTTGAAGCCCCATAACCAGAACCAAAAAAAAAAGTATCTAATCTTACCACTCTTCCAAGGTCCAATCCTTCCCCAGAGCCACACCAGAGAAATATAAACGATCGTGGTGCTGCAATCTCATCTATCTCTAATTTCATAATCTATAAGAAAACAAAAC
The DNA here is from genome assembly GCF_031878675.1 of Megascapheus bottae. Classification (NCBI taxonomy): domain Eukaryota; kingdom Metazoa; phylum Chordata; class Mammalia; order Rodentia; family Geomyidae; genus Megascapheus; species Megascapheus bottae. The sequence continues at coordinate 5,271,035 of NC_143531.1, forward strand.
ATGCATAAAAAGTTTCCAATTCACTTACATCCAATAGAACAATATTGTCTGAAGATGAGCACAGATAAAATCATTTCCCTGGCCAGGAGTTTGGCCTAGTGGTTAAAGTGCTTGCCTAGCATGCATGAAGACCCGGGTTCGATTCCTCGGTACCACAAACATAGAAAAAGCCGGAAGTGGTGCTGAGGCTCAAGTGGTAGAGCTCTAGCCTTGAGAAAGTCCAAGGACAGTGCTCAGGCCCTGAGCTCAAGCCCAGGACTGGCAAAAAAAAAAATCATTTCCCTTAGAAAACATTAAAATTATCCTTGAAATTGTTATAAGCTGGGTGCTGGTAGCTCACACCTGTAATCCTACTCAGGGGACTGAGATCTGAGGATCATGGTTCGAGGCCAGACTTTGAGATTCTTATCTCTGCTTAACCATCAAAAAAGCCAGAAGTGGAGCTGTAGCTCAAGTGTGGGAATACTAACCTCGTGCAAAAAAAATCAGGGATAGCACCCAGGCCCTACAGACACAAAAGGGAAGAAAAAGAAAAAATAACTTATGGTACTGTTTTATTTTACAGACAAACAATATACACATGTGTGCAAATAAGAACATGTACACACATGTGGAAAGAGGTTACAGGAAAATCAGCGAAAAGAATGAGGGTTTCTAAGGGAACTAGGAGCTATTCTACAGCAACACTTTATTATATACAGAAAAAGAAACACAACTGAAAGGAGGCTTAGGTGAGTCCAAAGTTACTGGCAAAATTAAAAGACAAAGAAGCTGGGTGTAGTAGCAAGTCCCTGTAGTCACACAGAATTTGGGAGTCTGAGGCAAATTTGAGATCACTTGAGCCCACTATCTGCAGGTAGTCACTGCAAGAGCTTTCCAACAGCTGCTTCTCCCAGATGCTTTCTCCCTGGTCTAACATGCTAACAGGGTATTCTCATTATAGCAGTCAAAACTTTCAAAACATCTTAATGTCTTCATGCTGAAAGTTCAAGTACTTCCTTCAGCTAAGAATCCTTGTGCCCCATCTTTCACCCCAAGGGTAGTTCCCACTGAATACACTGTTGAGGTGTTGCTTTCTCCATGCTCACACACCATCTTCCCATGTGTGGTCAGTGTTCTCATTAGCATCTCAGGCTATTCTCCACTGCAGGGCCAACAGAACTATAATATCCCTGCTCATCCGTATTCCCTCAGTATGAAGTCCTGAATCTGCAAGAGGTTGTGTAGTAATTAGTGGTCAATAAATATTTATTACTTTTGCTATTGGTTGTAAATCCAGGTACTTTATGTAACTGAATTGAAATCATCAGCTTAACGTTATTTAGGAAAATCTAAATTGATCATGATTATATCATACTGAGCTTACCTATCATGATCTATACTGTACAAGACTAGGTTCTACGTGAGAACAGAAGTGTATACACACATATACATACTTTTACTAAACCTGAACAACTGATCAGTGCATTACCAATCACGTCATTTGCTCTTAGGTTTTTCCCAACCATACTCAAGGTCTCAACAACTAGGATTACGATTCTTTCATAGTTTGCTTACAAGCTGCTCTTTTTACTCAAGTAGAAAAACGAATGAAAATGTATCGCATGTCAATGTTCCTTGGACTTTCAGCTGTAAAATGTTCCATTAATTTATGTTCTATTAATTCATACTTATCAGTAAAGAATTGGAATGTTGGTTAGGATACTTTGTGATCCAGTAAACATCTAATCATTTGAACAATCGATACAGTAGCATCATACATCATCCCAGGTCCAGCATTTCTCATTCGCCGTGATGCCTGTCTCTCTGTAATATTCTTCTAAAGGAGGTTCCAGAAGAATCACGTCAAATTTAGGGGTTAGCTCTCGAATATCAAAAGCTTCTATGTCAGCTTGTAAATACCTATTTTAAAAAACGAATAGAACATTTTCAAGTACCTTGCAGATGATAGTCCAAGAAATCATCTGACCTATTACTAAACATTATTGTTAAATATTATTTTCAAAGTAAAATGTTTATTTTGGAAGATCTTCTTTCTTCATCATAGATATGAATCCATCAACCAATATATCTACCCTAGGACACAGATAGGACACGACAAAGTAAATACCAAATTATTTCCCACCAATAGCCATTTATATTCTGCACTTATTTTTATACTCAAGTCTGTACTCAGATGTGAGTCTATAACCCCCTTTCCATTGCCACTGGAGTTTTCTAAGTAGTAATGTATTACTTTTTTCTCATTAATTAAAATAGAAAAACTACTTCTCACTAAGTTTCAAGTTCCTCCCCATAATAAAATTTCTAAACATGGACATAATTTTCTTTTATTCAATGGTTCATTAGTTAAAATGTACATGTTTTTTCCACACATTCTTTCCGCATGACATAATGGTAATTATTACTAGCTTTTAGGTATTTCACAGTTTGAACGTATTTTAAAGAATATTTTTACACAGATAAATATTAGACTATACCTAGACTTCCCAAATTGTGAGATTGATTTCTGATTATTCTAATGACTAATGTTACCTCTCATTGAATTCTTAAAAGTGTAAGATATCCAAATAGAGTTCAATTTTAAAACTCATATACATTTCTGAGAAAAAAACGTTGTTAAGCAAATATTAAAGTGAATTATTGTATTCCAAATTGTTAAAAATAGTATTTTAGTATGGCAAATTAAAATTTTTCTTTTTCTTCATCTAAGTGTTCTAATTTTTTTCAAGTCATTAAAGGCATTTTATGCAAATTTTATTAGTACGGTAAGCTGGCTGGAGATGTAACTCAGCACTGACCCAACATGCTCATAGCTGCCATAATGCCCCTGACACACACACACAGACACAGAAGAAAAAAAAAGAATATCATAAATTCAAATTATTTTCTAAGTTAGAAGAAAACATTTTCAGGTACTTTGTCTGGCTAAATTAGAACCCCCTGTGTAATCAACATGAGAATTTCAAAGAAACAGACTCATGGAATATTTTAACATTAGGTAGAGTTCTTCTTTAGAAGGAAGATTATAGGATAAACAGACTGCTAATTGAAACCGAAGTTAGGAACAAAAAGTAAGGCAGCTACTTACATCGGAGGGGTGTTAGACTTTGCTATTAACTCATCTTTCAGCCTGATAAGTTCCCTGAGTTTGGGATATTCTTCAAATCTGTCAGCTAAACCTGAGGAGAAATTATATAAATTTTAATTCAGGTGAAATATTAATGAATTCATAGTTTATAAGCACTCCCAAGAAAGCAAAACAATATGCACACACACCATTACTCAGGTGTGAATTCAAGACCCCATGCCTGCTAGGCGGGCACTTTAAAACCTGCCACACCCAAGTCATTTTTAAAAACAGGGGCGAGTCTCATTTTCAGCCAGGATCAGCCTCAGACTGTGATCTTCCTAACTATGCCTCCACATGAAGCTGGAACCCTAAGTGTGCATGCCATACCCTGCTTGTTTACTGAGAGGGGGACATTAATTTTTCCAAGGTTATCCTGGAGTCACAATCCTCCCCAGTCTCTACCTTCCAGGTGGGTAGATTAGAGGGGTGTACCATCATACCCAGCCTCAATTTTTTCTTTTATTATGCTTTCCTCCCATACTGAACATAATAGTACCAATACAGACTATATAAATTTCTTCAATTAAGTAAAAAAGAGTTGTTGACTGGGCACAGTGGTACCTACTTACAATTTCAGCTACTCAAGAGGCAGAGATCAAGAGGTATCACAGAGTGAGATCATCCTGGGCAAGATGAAACCCAATCACAAGCTGGAGAGTGGCATGCACTGTGGTCCCAGCGATAAGGGACCCTCTACCGAAGGACTGTGGTCCAAGGCCAACCTCTCGCAGAAACTGCGGGCTCTCATCCGAAAATAAACAGGGCTGTGGGCTTTGCTCAAGTGATAGAGCATCTGCCAACAAGCATGAGGTGCTGAGTTCAAATCCCAGTAATGTCAAAAAAACTAAAACTACATGTTTTTACTCTCAAGAGTAAAAATGAGGGCCAGGAGTTTGGACTCATTGTAGAGTGCTTACCTCGCATGCATTAAAAACCCAGGCTTAATTCCTTTGTGCCATATACATAGAAAAAGCCAGAAGTGGTGCTGTGGCTCAAGTGGTAGTACTCTAGCCTTGAGAAAGCCCAAGGACAGTGGTCAGGCCCTGAGTTCAAGGCCCAGGACTGGCAAAAAAAAAAAAAAAGTAAAACTGAGGGGACAGGAGCATGGTCTAGTGGAAGAGTGCTTGCCTATCTTAAAGAATCTAAATTCTATCTTTCTTTAAGATCTGATGAACAGATGGGTAGTGTCTTATATAAAATATGAGGACTGGAACTGGAGGCATTGTTAACCAAAGTGCCAGCAGCAGTGGGCAAAAAAGACGTGCAAGAACTTAAGACCCTGACTGCAAGTCCCAGTACTAGCACCAAAAGAAAAAAAGGGGGGAAAGAAAAAGAGAAAAAATTATGGAATGATAAAATAAAATGAAAACAATACAACGCAACACATAAAAGAACTGACTGCTAGTAGATACACAGCAATAATGTTCTATCACAGTAATAGTTGCCAACAAACAACCCTACGAAAACACTCAAATAACACTAACCGTTTATTACACCCTCTAAATGAATCGACTATATACTACACAAATTATCTACAAAAGAAAGACCTCCACATAACCAAAACAAAAGTAACATTGTTTAATGAAAAATAAAGATCTACTAGAAGCACTGAGATGAGAAAGAGGAAGTCCAAGCTGGGAAAAATGTTGATAGAATTAATCCAAAAAGAGATAAGATCACAAGCATATAATGAACAACTTACGATAAGAGGGCGCAAATAAAGCTGACCTACCCACATCCCTGATGAAGTTCTGAGGCCGGTGTCCGGTGTCTACGAAGTGCTGGCAGTAATCATTATGAGGATTCAAGCTCTGCGTCCCCTAAGGAAATGGTCAGCATTACATTAGCAGCAGGCCCTACAAGGCAGGTACACTAACTCTGAGCACCGCTTCTAATTGTGGGACCATACAAAATATAAAAGATATATTTGAAAACAACTATAATCAGGACTAAACCTCTTCAAGAGATGCCAACACCAATATACCATTATCCCAACCTAAACAGAAGAGTATTTCAAAAGTAACTTAAATAATTTTAATTTTACTAGTGATTCTCAATAATTAAAAGACAAACAGATATGGACAATACTTTCAGGCACATCATTTGAATATGAGGTGTTATAGAAGATTTAGCCTAGTGGTAGAGTGTTTGCCTACCATGCACAAAGACCCAGGTTCGATTCCTCGTTACCACATACATAGAAAAAAAAAAAAGCCAGAAGTAGTGCTGTGGCTCAAGTGGTAGAGCTCTAGCCTTGAAAAAAAACAAAAATTATTGATCTTACCTTAAGAAAAGTACTAGAATCCTTGTAAATTTCTTCTTCATATGGCAAATTTTCCTCTTCCTGTTGCATTTCTAGTTCATCCTTTGAAAAGAAAGATTAAGGAAATATTTAATATACTCCATTTCTTTATTTTTTTTCCAGTCCTAGGACTTGAATATGGGGCTTGGGCACTGTCCTTGGGCTTTCTCAAGGCTAGCATTATACCACTTGAGCCACAGAACCACTTCTGACTTTTTCTGTGTATGGTACTGAGGAATCAAACCACTAGACTACAATTCTGGCCCTCTTTAATTATCTTAAGACTCAAAATATTTATTTCTCTAAGATTATGCTTCAAATTAGCAATAAAAAAGTCTTTGCTTTCCTATCATTATATCCAATTAGCTGATTATTTTTACAATAAAAAAATCATTATCATGAATAATTACCTACAATTAATGTTTTATTTTCTTAACTGTCTAGAATTATCTCATATAAATATTAGGATTTAGTTGAGTGCTGAATGATTATCACTAATGGGCAAGTTTACTTCTATTACATGATACTGCCATTCTTATAGGGACAAAATGTTCAAATATATATGCTCTACCTAATAAAATCACAAGTACTTATGTATAAACACTAAAATAAGATATATCCTTGTGAGATTAGTCACTGACCTTCCTAAAAATTTAGGCTCTAAACAGAACTACCAAAGTAGGCATTTGATTCTACTATAAATATGTACTATAATTAAAATTTTGAGGCATTTTTGTCCAAATTACTTCCTTCTAAAATATTGCTATTACAAGTCCAGAAGTTTGCTTTTCCTTGGTCCTCTGTTTTGTAGACCATGAGTTCCCAAAATACTTTAACTGCACTACCCTATACTGGAGGACACAGAGACTAAAGTAGTCTCCTCAAATTAGACCCAAAATCCAGAGTTACTGGTACACATATTAATTCACCCTTCTTAAAAAATACTATTGGAGTTGTAACTCCATTTTCTGCAGAGAGAGAAGGAAATGTTTCTTTCCTCCATTTTCCCCTGTTTTAATTCTGATAAAACTTTAAAACTTGCTAAAACTTTTTTAATAAAACTTCAAAATGATATACTATTGTCAGTGATTGCTAAGAATGTTGCTAAATACTTTATGTCATAACTGGAAGTCACATTTACATTCATAAATATAAGCCAAACAACTCTTACATAAAATGAGGATAATATGAAGGCTTTCCTTTTTCTGACAGTGCTGGGATTTGAGCTCAGGGCCTGGTACTTGCTGGGGCAGCACCCTGGAACCACACCTCACCTTTTTATTGGTCAATTTTAAGATGCAATCTCACTTCTCCTCTGAGCAGCAATCCACCTACCTCAGGATTGTCATCACCGTTATGAGCACAGACATGTGAGCATCACATCCAGCTACCTTCCATGAGGTAGTCTTGCACACATTTGTTTTTCTTTGCCTAAAACCTTGCTACTCACAACTGTGGTCTCCAACATAACTTGGAATGACAGATGTACTCCACTGAGCTTAGCGATGAGTTGAGAAGGTATTTGGAATTTTTCTCCCAGGTTGACCCGGGACTATAATCTCCTACTAGTCTCAGCCTACCAACAAGATTACAGATGTGAGCCACTGGTAATTATTAGTATACCGTACTTTAACTGATAATATATGCAAGTGACAAGGATTTTAGCATTTGTTCACATTCAGCTTTCCACCTAACTGGTTTTCTTACATGTAAATCTACTATAGTAAGGATTTATTTTTCATTACTTGCCTTGTATTCTTCAACTTTGTCCTCATCTGTCTCTCCTTCATCCAAACACTTACGTTTTGCATTTGGAGCAGAGGTATCATAGGAAGCCCTAAAAATTAAAATGGAAGCATCACACAACTACATACAGACACTGATAGGCATATATGGCCAGTGGTGAATAACACGGTGTAAAAACAGAACAAGGAAAATTACTTATAATTAAATGACATCTGTTCACTGTTCATGAAAGATCCCAACCTGACTAATTATACTCTATTTTCTTGAGAAAGCAACTAAAGAAAAAAGCTATTAAAAAGAATGCATTAAAAGCTGAGAGTCAGTGGCTCACACCTATTATCTTGGTACTCAGGAGACTGAGATCTGAGGATTGTGGTTCAAAGCTCAGGGCAAAAAAGTCTGTAAGACTCTAATCTCCAAACAACTCCCAGAAAACCAGAAGTGGTGCTGTGGCTCAAAGTGACAGAGGGCTAGCCTTGAGCGAAAAAGCTCAAGGAGAACACCCTGGCCCTGAGTTCAAGCCCCACAACTGACCAAAAACTTTTTTTAAAAAAATGCTTTGAGTAATCAAATGAATATCCCTTTTAGTACAAAGTATACATTCTTAAGTTTATAAAAATTATAATTTATAATTTAAAGTATAATTATTTTCTACATGCAAGCTAATTATTAGTCTAAGATTCCTTGTTTAGCTACTTTGGGGGAGGGGGCAGCACTGGTATCTCAGGGCCTTGCAATAGTTCAACTTGCTAGCTAGACTGGGGCTCTACCACTTGAGCCATATACCCAGTCTTTTTTGTTGTTGGTAGAAACCAGTAAATGTCTGTACCTAGCTGGCCTTGAACCTCACTCAGCTCTCCAGATCTAAGCCACGCTAAAGAAGTGTGCCAACGGCACCTTGCTTTAACTGCTTTTTGAATGAGAAGTTACTATTTTCAGAAAATAATTTTTTTTATGATCTATGAGCGGTCCTCAAATCCCATGTTTCCAGCATCTTTCTTCTGATGCTTCTCATGGCAACACGTTTACATTTGTGGTCATTTGTTTATTAAAAAACACAGACCCTTTCAAAATATCAATCAGTAGGTCACTAAACAAGTTACTCCACTCCACTTACCTGCAAGTTTCTCTTGTTTCAGCAATTTCTCTCTGTTCATCTTTACTATTTAACACAGCACCAATGCTGTCTGCACTTTCCGCTCCCAACTGAGGAGAAAAACACAAAAAGTAGATCACAAAATCATGATAAAAATGACTTATTTCAACTGAAAAAGCATCTTATGCTTTTAATTATACTTGATATTAAGATAATTTTAGCCAACTTTTGACTTCTCAATAATAAACATGAATTGGTGCTAGTAAAAATAACCCCCAAGGAGGAGCTAACACCATGTGTACAAGTGTATGTAAGTACCACACTGGGTACTTTGTATGAATCAGCTCACATACTGTAACTTATCGAATGTGCAGACCAAAACAAATCCAGTGTTATTTAAACGAGGCTTTTAAAACTGATGGCAGGCACAATTCTCAACCTTATTTTTAAGGTGCTAACCTTAAAAACAGGAATGTCAACTTTGACCAGCATTCTGGATAATTTTTACAAAATGCAATGAATGTAAATAAAATCAGATTCATCTCATAAAAACTCCAAAGTTAGACTAGAAAATACAGAATACCATGAAGAATAATTTAATATTTTGAAGTATCAGAGGATCATAAGAAAATCTGCACTAAACAGTCCCTCAGGAGAAAGCATGCTAAACTATCAAAGCAGCAGTGGCCAACTTTGATTCTAAACAATTCCTATCCTTTTATGAATGCCAACACATCGACTGCTGCCAACACATCAACTGTTCAAAAGTCTCAACTCCACTGTAAAACTTTCCTGAGGCTTCTTTTTGGTCAAGAGACTCAGCACATCTACTTCCTATAGGGAGAGCTTTCTAGGTTTCTTCCAGGGCTGGCTCCTCCCTAGTTATAGTTTCTCTCTTTTCACACTCCTACCTTAGAGCACAAGGTTTTTTTCCTCCTAGAGCTCTTCCATTAGCAGTATACACAGAATGACCCCTATTCCTCATCCTTATTTCCTTACTCATTTGGAGCACTTAGTGTAACTTTCAGGGATTTTTACACGTTCCCTTTACTTTCTACTTATTTCATTATCTATATCACAACTCCCAATTATTTTCACACTTACAAATAATTCGGTGCTGCACTGAAATGAACTGCAGGTTAGGGTCACCTCCCTAACCCTTGTGTTGATCTCTATGGCGGAATGGAAAACCAGTCTGATTTTAAGTCTGCTATGGCTCTTTCCTCGCTGCATGGGAACGCTACTAACCAGTGAACATCAACTTACTCACCCACAAGAAGCAGTGAAGTGGGCAGGCTTGGAAAACCACCTTTGTGGAGTACAAACTCTGTTGGTGAGGCTTGAGGAGGGCAAAAATCACTTAAAACCTACCAAACCCATGTATTCGCTAAATGAAGGAAATGCTTCCAATTTCATGGGGGTTGTGACGGCTACACAGTAAAAGAAATTCTAATACCAGACGATTCCAGATGCAACTACGTGACTATCAAATTCACTGTACAGAAGAGGGAAAAGAAGAAAACAAAACAAAACCCTAACGTCCACCTTCGGGGCCACTTGCAATGAGGTTCTTCCAACACGACCACGAAGGAAAAAGACTTATTTCCAAATGAACCTCGAGAATGCGCGCTGACCGCCCAGAAGGTGGTATAAATAGAGGAAAGGGTGAGGTCGGGGGAGACGGCGAGTCACGAAGGCCAGGGTGGACGGTGCACGCCCGCCACTGAGGATCAGACACCGGGGCAGCAAACCCGGAGAGGCGGGCGCGGGCCGAGCCAGGTTTGGACCCCTGAGAACGGTGGGCAAGGGGTCGGGGGGCCGGGGAGGGATGTGGTGGAGGGGACGGGGCTGACGTGGAGAGACGCGGTGAAGGACGCGGGTGAGAGGCGGGGGCGGGGGGGGGGGGGGTGACAGCCGCGCGTGCGCACTCGCGATCCCGCCCCGCACCGGCCACTCCGGGCCGCGGACCTGCTGAGCCAGGAGTTGTCGCCGTAACTTCTGTCGCTCCCGGATCTCCTGCAAGCGACTATCCATGCCCCAGCTCGTGCTTTCCACTATCCCCGCACAGTCTTCACTGGCCAATAAACCCCAATCCTTCTCTCGGGACTACAGGCGGAACACACGCTTTCACCAGCAACTCGCCGCGGGGTCGTGCCTCTTCTTCTTCAGCGGGGAACTTCCGGTGCAGCCCGGCTTCGGGGAGCTGCGCGGAAGTCCCGCCTCCTGATGTCACCGAGACGCGGTCTGGTGACGTCACCCAGGCAAGAGCCAATGAGCGCTGCTGCTGCCCGGCGCGCGCTTTCTGCGACGGTGCAGGCGAGTCGGCGGGTCTCTGCCCGGTGGGTGCAGAGCTGAGTGGTCTCCAGTGATAACGGCGCCCGGTCAGGGAGCCTCGGGCCGAGCCACGACGAGAACGAAACCAAGGAGGTCCGGACACGCGCTTTGCTGCGTGAGCCAGACCTCTGCTCTTGTAAAAGCCGCCACCCGCGCCGGGTGATGCTGGCCGCCCAGGGGACTGAGATCGGAACATCTCCTTGAGACTTCGTTCAAAGAAGGGAGCTCTTCCTAAATAGCTAGAATGTGTCTGAAGATCGGTTCCACTTCACTGTGACTAGAGAAAATTCAAATTGAGTCAACAAACAATTGGTGAAACTTAGCAGGTGGGCTAACAGCAAGTGCTGCCTTAAATGAGGAGAAATGAGACTGCTTGAGCCCTGCTGGTAGGAGTGTAAAATCTTCATATTCTGTGAAGTTAACTGTGATTATATGTCACTTGCTGGCAGGTAGTTAAGAGAAATGCATCATTAGGGAATGTCCTATTGCGGCTGACATTGTAGAGTGTACCTACACAAACCTAGGTGGTATGTGTCAGTCACAATACATGGCATGCCACCTTCATGTGTTCAAGAGACAGGCCTAATGAGCTGTGTAAAGTTGTCCATATAACCCAGCATGCCTCTCATAGTGAATGTGTGTGTGTGTGTGTGTACACACCAGTATTACCCAGGGCACAACAAGCCTCTCCCACACCTCCACTGCTCTCTTTTTGCTGGGTAATTGGAGATAAGAGTCTCACAGACTTTCCTGCCCAAGCTGGCTTTGAACTGAGTAGCTAGACTCATAGGCGCAGTAGGAGTACACTCTATAAGTATGCAAAACACACAATAAGTACATAAAGCATTGATATTATTAAACAGGTATGTGGCTGTCTGTATAATTGTATATGCTGTGCCTTTATAGGACTGAAAGTAAAGTAGGCTGGTTTATGCCAGCTCTAGTACAAATGTGAGGCATGTGTTTATGGCATCTATGACACTTGGCTACAGGAACTTGTCAGCAGGTTCATTCTAATCTTATGGGACTGCTCTTGTATATGTGGTTCCTCATTGACTGACACAGAACACTGCTCATGACTGACTACACTCATTTCATTTCAGGTAACTATCAGTCTCACACCTGTACTCTCTATATAAAGTCCATAGAGACATTGACAGGAGTTTATGTCCTGGCACTATTTATCGTACCTAGATGGCAGAGGCAGCCTTGATACCCATTCCTAATAAATTGGCTAGTCAGAATATGTAATCCGTGACTACAGCAAAGTACAATAGAGCAGTAGCAAACAGATGGTCATTTTTATATAGTATTGTGAATAGTCTTAGAAACATAGGATGTATTCTATTGAATCAATATATATATTAAAAATATACACACAGGCAACAATAGTGTATTTAATTTCCTAGGACTGTATTTTTAAATGCCTGAGGCAATTTATTGGATAGTAGTGTGAATATCTCTGGTGTGAAAGAAAATGTAAATGAGAATGGAAAGACCCAAGAGGAAAAAGTAATGAAATATGATAGGAGAAAAATTGTTCAGTCTGGTAGTAGCAAAATCTGATATCTTGATATTCATGGGCCTTATGACTCATGAATCATGCATATGTGTCATTTTTAGAAGGAAAATTTGATGCTCCAAGCAAAAGCATGCACAGATTATAAAACAGATTCTGGGATAATTTCAATGGCCTTATGTACAAGACAGATGGATATTTGATTAATACATATCTTTAAATATATTTCTCTACCCAAAGTGTTAGAATTTAATTTGCTGGGTGCAAATTAATTTACATCCTAGGGAAGGAGTGATACATTTAGCATTCAGAGAGAATTACTTTGTAAATCTGGAAAATACAAAGATGTTTTGCCAAAGTGTTGTCCTTTACTGAGTTTCATGTAATCTAACAGTCATTTAAAAAGAAACCATTTGATTTGTTCTACTATTATTTCTTTACACATAAAACTAATAAATCTTTTACTCATCAGTAAAAATTTTTGTTGGATGCTGATGGCTCACACCTATAATCCTACCTGCTCAGAAGGATGAGATCTGAGGGTCACAGTTCAAAGCCAAACTCAGTGAAACATTCATGAGACTGATCTACAATTAAGCAGCAAAAGATAAACTCACATGTTAAGAGTGAATGGCTGGTATTGGGGTTTGCACTCAAAGCTTGAGCTCTTGCTTATTACTCTCTCCACCCTCGCTCAAAGCTAGCACTTGACCTCTTGAACAACACCTCCACTTCAGGCTTTTTGCTAGCTAATTGGAGATAAGAGTCTTTTGAGTTTGACTGTCCAGGCTGATTTCAAACCAGTATCCTTGGATCTCAGCCTCCTGAGTAGTTCGAATTACAGCATGAGCCACTGGCACCCAACCTCTTCATTATTCTTACTTGAGTCAATTATTACTATAATAGTTACCAAATGGAAAATCCTTATGGATTGTGGTATTTCACAGTAAAGCAGATAAGATCTTTCTTCCCTTCTAATTATTTAGCTAATTAATTAATATCCTCATGGATGATATAAGGATACTTCACCCAAAACTTTTCATTCATTACAATGCCTGTTTGTTCATTGGATATTTGGACCTCACTTCCTGCTGCCATCTCTTCCAATTACTCGTTCAGCCTTAATCATCTTAGTAGGTTGCAATAAAGACACTAAAAGTTTGTCGGAGTTGGGCGAGGAGAATGGCTGTGGTCTAGTCTTCTTAGAATTGTTGTCTGTAATATACCAGCTTCTCAGGGAAATTGAAGTCAGACATCACCTTATTTATTCTACTGGTCAAATTGTGTCACAACTGGCCAGTGAAACCATGCCACACTGGTTCCTGCATTCTGCTGATATGACCCTTTATTCTTTGTTAATCTCTGACCTACTGAGATGTTCCTGCTGTATCTCAGGGAGAAATCATATCTCCCAAGGCCACTGGCTTCTCCTAGTGAAGAATTACTTCTAGAAAACTAGATTTAGGCACTAGTCACAACTAGGTACATGGTATGTTCATTTTCCCTCTTGGACCTCTTACTGAAGGACTTAAGAAATCCATATGTGTTTTGTGGCTATATCTACAAACATAAGTGCATTTTCTTGGGTTTACATCTATTATCTATCATTGATCATCTACTCATTATCTGCCAATCTACCATTTACACACTATCTAGCTATCTAATATGTCATCTATTATCTATCTATCTATCTATCTATATGTATCATCCATATCTAGCTACACATATGTCTATGTACATAATCAAGTCTGTTTTCTTGCCCCTTTATATTGGACTACCCATGTGCTTGAAATGATTTCACACAGATATCTCAAATTCAGCCCAAACACCAGGATTTCTTTTGGCATTTCTTCTTCCACATTAGTATGTACCTTTCCTCACTTTCCTGATTTTCAGTGTTTTCTGTAAATAATCATTCCTGGGCCTGCTATTTGTCATTTCATCCAGATGAAGAAGAAAGTGGAAGAGAAAAGGAAAGAGAATGGAAGAGAGAATGAAGAAAGATTGGCTTTTGACAGAGCAAGTTTTTCTTTGCCTAACAAACATGAAATCTCTGTTGGACTAAGAAGAGGAAATTGGACTCTGCCCAGTCACAACTGAAGGATTCTTTCCAGTGACTGTGGACACTTACGACTTAGTTAAACTTGTGTTTGCCAGATTTCTCCGGTTGTTAAGGGTCACTTTTTTCTGAAGAATTTATAACAAATATGTAGTTTAGCTAAGCACTGGTGATTTATGCCCATAACACTAGCTACTCAGAAGGCTGAGATCTGAGGATTGAGATTTGAAGCCAGCCAGTGCAGGAATGTCCATGGGAGACTCTTATCTCCAATTAGCCACCAACAAGCTGGAAGTGGAGCTGTGGCTCAAGTGGTAGAGCACTATTGAGAACAAAAGTTTAGGAACAGCACCAAGCCCCAGTGATCAGCACAAAATGTGGTGGTGATGAGAGGGACTGTCCTGTCACTACCACCTCAACAACATTTTAACCACCCAATCGTTTTAGCATCCATTGATGTTCTTTCTTGAAAGTAATTATTGCACTAGTGCTTAGAAAATGGTGATTTACTTATTTTTCTTTCCCTTTATGTTCATTACCCAGTCTTCCTCTCAACAGAGTTAACCCTTTTCTTCCCATTTCTCCTTGTCTTTTTCTTTTTTAGATCTTCAAGAAATCTGTATTATGTACAATTTGTTGTGAAAATATTTGTGATTTCTACTGACAGATTTGAAAGGCACTACACTAAGACAGTGTGATTTGTTACCTCAGTTTTAAGTGAAGGAAATATTAAATTACAATTCGAAGTTAGTGCAAATAAAGATGAAATTTCCCTCATCCATTTTCCTATTCCCTGAACGCTATTCAATGAAGTAAACATTAGATTCATGAAACAAACTATTTTTCACAAAAGAATTTTAATGTGAAATGTTATCTAACAGCAGAGATAATGGCCTTCACAATTAGTTTTAACATGAATCTTCTAACCTCAAACAGAACTGTAATATACATGAGAGGAAAAAAAAATTTTGAGGCAGAGTCTTGCTGTGTAGCCCAGGCTGGCCTCAAACTCATGATCCTTCTGCCTCAACTTCCCAAGTGTTGGATTAAGTTGTGGGCCACCAGGCCCAGCCAGAAAAACAATACCTTATCTATTAGTAACAGGTAACAGATATCTCATATTTGTGAGTTAGGGTCAACTCTTGAACACAGAATAAGATCAGTGATAGCATCTCCCAAGCATCTTGCTTCACAATACCTTATCTTCAAACTGATCTTCAATCTTAGTTTAACTGTCCAACAGAACTTGTAATAAAATATTCCTAGCTGGGTTCTAGTGAGATTGTAGGAAACTACATTAAGTCAAATAATAAAAATAAAATTCCCTGAAGATTTGATTTTGGAATTTGACACAAATGTGGACTTGTGAACATAAGGACTATTTAGTATTAATGTATTATATCTCTAGGAAATATGATTATAGAAGCATGGCCCTAGATCTCTTAACTTCATATAAAAACTTCCAATAAAAATTTCAAAGGACCCATTTTTCTACAGCAAAGCTCCATCACTGCTGAGTGTTATCTTACCAAAACAAGAGACTACTCCCATAACTAAGGTTTTAACTGTCAATTTATTCCCACCCCCCATCTTTATACATAAAAACTATGCAGGTAAATGAATTACTATGGCCTTTTGAAGTATTTCACTAGACTTTTATACCAAGAGCTATTTGTGCTTTTAAATGTGGGACCTGGAAACTACCATTTAAAATCTGTCAGTTACCTAGACCCCCTAGATTTTTCTTATTAATGAACACAACATCCTTAAAACACATAGTATCAAAATTGTTAGAAAAATGTTTCAGTGCCATTACACTTAACAGTATCATAGAGTTTTGGAAAACCTTCAAATTGTACTGGCTTTTAGAATTACACACTCAAGAAAACTTTACACAGAGTTGTTTCATCAACTTCATTCTCTTCAAATGCCTTTGCATCTTTACACTGATGTGTCACGTGTTAGTTCCCTGCAGCCTTTTTCATTTTGATCTTTGTTTGAAATGGATTAGTGGGTTTTCAGAGGTGTGAATCATGGTTGTATAATTCACAGTGGGGAAATATCCATCAATGAGATCAAATTCATATAAACGGAGCATAGTCAACCAAATTGTCTTAATTTGAACATAAGCAAAATTTTCCCCAATACAATGATGACGTCCAGCTCCAAATGGCACATAGGCAAACTTCTCTCCTGATGCGGGGTTATCCTGTAAATAGCGATCAGGATTGAAGTCCAGACGTTCTATCCATGAGTCTTTCAGTCTATGATTGACAGTGGGAGAAACACACACCTGATGTCCTGGAGGAATGGTATACCCTGCCACTGTCTGAGGAGTTTTGGCCATTCTCATCATAGTCATTATAGGAGGTCTAAGTCTTAAGGTTTCTTTTATGCAGCAAACAAGCAAATGTAAGTCCTTGAGCTGGTCATAAGTTAAGGGAGGCAGAGTCTCTCCCGCAGACGGTTTTCTGTTCTAGATAACATTTTTCTTGAAGTGTTTTGACTCTGGCCAAAAAGAAGCCCATCCAGGCACTGGTAGTTGAGGATATATGCTGACCAGTCAAGAGCAGCCCAATAAGCATACCTGCCACTTCATCATCTGTCAAAGGCCGCCCATCCTTGTATGTAGAATCCAGTACAGTTTGGAGAATGTCATCAATTTTCTCTGCTGACTGCCTGCGTTTCTGGATTGCCTTGTAGAAAATATTCTTGATCTCTGGATGAGCTCTGTCCCTGCATCTGAAACTAGGCAGAGGCAGCCATCCTGGCAGGAGCCAGGCCGCGTGGCTAAAACCTCCATCCAGATCTGCATACAGCTGGGCGACCTTCTCATTAAGTTGGCTTCTGATTTCCTTTCCATGCAAACAATGGCTAGCGGTTAAAATTATAAGTTCGGAAAGAGCTTCAAATACATTTTTTTCTCCACTTTCTCCCCAACTTTGGAAATATTCCTTTGTTTCTTTTTCAATTATTGAAACATACTGTTTAAAGTGGGCTATGTTGAGGCTACTTTTTTAACATTTTCTTCTGTTCCAAGAAAACCGTATTAGGCACATCATATGCAACTCCCTTTCCAAACACCAGTGTTGTGAGGCGACTGCAGACATCTTCTGCATTCGGGTCTTCATTTTTACTATTAAAAAGTAGTGCAGCAGCAGCATTCCCCAGAAGGTAAGTAAATGTCTTGCCCACCATGGTAAAACTAAATACAGGTCCATACTTCTCATATGCATTTTCTAGGAATTCAATTGGACTTTTCCCAAATGCTATGGCATGCCCAAGAAATGGAATTGGAGAAAAAAAATGTATGGTGGACCACATAGACCAGGCTGAGCGTGAAGGCGCAGGCGGCCAGCAGTGTGGAGAGCAGGTTGCCGCCCGTCACCTGCTCCATCGCCTGCTCCAGCACCGACCCTCCAGCCTGCAGGAAACCCAGTAACACCATCGGGGTGGCAGCGGCTCCGCTTCACTCCGCCAGGGACACTGGAGGCCGAGGTCGCCGCCGCTCCTCGGAAGAGATGGAGCCAGAGAAGCCGGCAGATGGGCGTTGGGAGGCGGCCCCGGCCTCCAGGTCTCCTTGTCTTTTTTTTTAAAGATCCCTTTTAGCCTTCAGGTTACTTTTACATTTTGGATATGATTCTATAGAGGTCACCCTCTGTCCTCCCTGTGTCTTTTCCTGCCCCCCCCCCCCCCACCCCGTGGCTCATGGTTTAGGAAAGGAGAAAGGTGTAACCAAAGTGGCAGAAATGGAATAATTTACAGGCTATATAATACAGACATATATATGGTATTTGGGAAACTTTTCAAAGGAACCAGAAAAATTTCTTATTATGGTACAGCACCAGTTTCAGAAACTTTCTCACTAAATACTGGAGGTTGAGAATGCAGGCCTTGGAAGGCTGTGTTGTTACTCTCTGCTAACACATTACCAAGGAAAGAGATTTCTGAGAGAGGCTTTTAATTTGGAATAACAACTGTTACCTATTTCCGTACTGAGTAACATTCTGAAACTTTAAATGGACTCACTGATGTATTTTCAAAAGAATGTATAGGTCATGACTAATGTTGCTGTCTGAGAAACACAACTATAATTTATAAGAACAGTCTGAAGGATTATCATGTTTCGCATATTTCCTCCCTCTCCCCAATGTCTCCATTTTTTTTCTGTAAGCATCATTATTAGTTCAACTATAGTTCATCACTGATGAGAGAAACCAGACAAGGATCAGACTCTGAGAGCCATTGGCTTTGTTTACTTTCAGTGTGTGTGTGAGAGACCTCAGTGCTCTCCTCTTTTCATTTCATTTTAGGTTTTTGCTAGTGGATTCCCAGAGTACTAGATTAATCTATTCTAAGAAAGGACATGACTTCATCAATGCCAACAAGCGTCCCTGCATGCAGGAAAGGGCAGAGGGTGAGGGCCAAAGTGCAGATCATCACACAAACCCACTAAACCTTGGCATCAACGTATTAAATGACTACTCTGCAGAGCTGATTAAGTTCATGTCATCATAACGGGAAACTAACCAAGTGCTGGGAACTGGTGTTAATCCTAAATGGCATAGAGCAAAACACAGACCCTACAGCCACTGCTCAGAATGGAGCTCAGTGATGACTCTGTTAAAAATCTATCTACTATAATTTATAGTCACTGCTTTCCTTAAAAAAATATCATTGATAATCATAGTGACTCTGCATCTTTGTTTTTGATGGAGAGATTTGAGTAAAACTTTGGCTGTTTGGGTTGAATAATTTCATACTTGCTTACTAATTTATTACCATTCAGCACGGTGAATTAAGGTAAATTAGGACACAGATTTACCCTTTGTTTTTGGATATTTATGGTTACATAACTGGTTACGTCAAATATTATGATGTTTATGGCTAAATTCATATTGTGTATTGAATATCCATCTGTTTAAGGTTTTTCTCCCTTGTGCTGTATTATCGCATAAACTAAACCTAACTATACAGTTTCCAAGGTCTCTAGCAATAAGTGATTTTGCAGCCTTTCTGTTTACAACTGGTGCATAACTGCTTGAACTATGCTTCCAGTTTCCTCCCCCACCCCACTTTTTTGTGCCAGTCCTGGGATTTTAACTCAAGGCCTGAGTACTGTTCTTGAGCTCTCTCAAGGCTACAACTCTACCACTTGAGCCACAGCATCACTTCTGGCTTTTTCTTTGTATGTGGTACGGCGGAATCAAGCCCTGGTTTTTGTGTACCAAGGAATAGAACCTGGGTGTTCATGCATGCTAGGCAAGCACTCTACCACTAGGACAAACTCCCCCCCCCACACACACATACTTTTTTAAAAAATAACTGATTTTTGGATTTGCCTATTCCCAATGGCTTAGAATCAGGATGCTCAGGTCTCCCCTTCCTGAATAGCTGGGATTATAAGCATGAGCCACTTGCTCTCAGCAGACAAGCATCTGTGTGTGTGTGTGTGTGTGTGTGTGTGTGTGTGTGTGTGTGTGTGTGTGTGTGTGTTAGCACTGGGGATTTGAACTCAGTCCTAGGCACTGTTCTCAAACTTCTTCCACTCAAGGTTAGTGCTCTATCACTGGAACCACAGCTCCATTTCCATCTTTGGTGGTTAATTGGAGATAAGAGTCTCACAGACTTTGCCATGGCAGGAACTGAACGTTGATCCTCAGAACTCAGCCTTCTGGCTAGCTAGGATCACGAGGCACTGGTTCTAGCACAGGCTGAATTCTTCATAGTTTGGAGAAATAGCACACTGTTCTTCAGAGCTCATTTATAGATGATGGCAGCGGATTCTTTGGGGTCACAGGCATGATTGCCAATGACTGGCCCTTTTTTTTCCATTTTTGAAGGGACAGCTTTAGAGTTCATGCATCCATTGTGCAAGTAAGCAGATTTCAAAAGCGAGCTTTTTAATAATGATAAGTTTACATATAAGAAAGGAAAGGGATGACAGCAGTTTTTGGCTGAGTCAGAAAAGGTATTCTTGCTCAATGGGATTGTGCATCAATCTCTGGAGAGCCATAGAAATCCCTAGCTATAAAGCTGGATTCCAGTGATTCGTGTTTGTGATCCTAGCTACTCAGAGATAAACTCTCTGTATTTCACCTTTACAATAGCAATAAAAATATACCTATATTATAATGCATAAATAAAACTAAGGAACATTTCCCCAGCCCTGAGTTCAAACCCCAGTGCCAAAAGAAAATAATAAAATAAAATTTGTATCATTGTTTATCTTCTTGAAGCTCCTGTCATTTATTGTTCAGCATTTTGCGGGTTTTCAACATTTAAGCACTTTAAACTACTTATTTTAGATCTATTTCTTGGATCTTTACCTTTTCCTTTAATCATCTACCCTACTGAGCCATGTAATGTCCAAAGGTAAATGTCTTTCATGATTATTGGAAATAATTCACTTAGCCAGATGCCAGTGGCTCACACCTGTAATCTTAGCAACTCAGAAGGCTGAGATTTGAGGACTGTGGGCAGATGGAGCAAGAAAGTCCATGAGACTCTTATCCCCAATAAACTGCCCAAGAAAAGCTCAAAGTGGAGCTGCAATGCAAATGGTAGAAACCCAGAGACAATGTCCAAGCCCCAAGTTCAAGTCCTAGGACTGGCAATAAGTTAAGTAAGTAACTAAGTAAATAAAGTATTTCTGATGGCCAGGTGACACATGTCTATAATTCTAGCTACTCAGAAGGCTGAGATCTGAGGATTGTAGTTCAAAGCCAGCCCAGGCAAGAAAGTCCCTGAGATTTCTATTTCCAGTAAATCATCAGAAAACAGGAAGTGGAGGTGTGGCTCGAAGTGGTAGAGTTCTAATCTTGAGCCAATAAGCTCAGGGACAGTGCGTAGGCTTGGAATTCAAGCCCTCCAAATGACCACAAAAATTAACAATAAAATAAAATATTTCTGAAGATAAGAGTTCCACTAGGCCCAGGCAAGATATTCATAAATATTCTTTTTAGTTACTGTGTGTTATTTGAGACTCTGTGACAGAAGCCATCATGTTCTCTAAAGTTATCTGCTCAGCCTTATCTGAGGTTTCCAACAGAACAAATGCCAGTTGTGACTCCCATGTTAGGCCTTTCTAATGACTAATTACTATCAGTAATAGAAAAACCATTAAGTGAGATGCAGAGGCTTTTTTACACTGAGTAAAGATTCTGAGCCTTCTAAAAATAAAGACTTGTCTAGGGCAGCATCAAACTGTTTATACTCCGCATTTGCTTTATTACACAACTCAACTATAAATACTGCCAATGAGTCCCTATTTGAAATCTCTATCAAATTTTCAGTACTAAAAATGAAGGCATATGTCTTATGCAAGAAGGAGAGAAAAGAAATTCTGATTTCAGCTCTACTAGAATGTCTAGTTATTGTTGTTTCCTTATGCATAAATACAAGACTTTCAATGCTTTGGGAGTTTTGTTGGGGGGTATAACAGAAAAGTAGAAGAAATGTGTACGCACTATTAATGTTCAAAACATGCTGTATTGGAAAATGCTTAGTGGTTTGTTTTATAGTAAATATAATTTAATTGAGAAAGTGGCAATCTTGTCAAATCAAACCATAGCTGCCTTTCTTTTCTGTTTCTCCTCCTTCGTTTTTGTTTTGTTTGAAGGTCCTGGGGCTTGAACTCGGGGCTTGAACTCAGGGCCTGAGCTCTGTTCTTGAGCCCATCTGTGCATAAAGCTAGTGTCTATCACTGGAGCTGCAACACCACTTCCAGCTTTATCTGTTTATGTGGTACTGAGGAATTGAACCCAGTGCTTTGTGCATGCTAGGCAAGCACTCTATCTACTCAGCCACAAACCTAGCACCTATTCTTTCCTTTCTCTCTTTCTCTCTTTCTTTCTTTCTCTCTTTCCTTCCTTCCTTCCTTCCTTCCTTCCTTCTTTCCTTCCTTCCTTCCTTCCTTTCTTCCTTCTTTCTTTCTCTTTCTTTCTTTCTTTCTTTCTTTCTTTCTTTCTTTCTTTCTCTTTTTCTCTATCTTTCCTTTTTCTCTTTCTCTTTCTTTCCCTTCCTTCCCTCTCCCTTTCCCTTTCTCCCTTTCTCCCTCTCTCCCTCCCTCTCTCTCTCCCTCCCTCCCTCTTTCCCTCCTTCCTTCCTTCCTTCTTTTTTCCCTTCTTTCTTACTGTTAGTCCTAGAACTCAGAGCCTGGACTCTGTCTCTGATCTTTTTTACTCAAGGCTAGCACTTCTATCACGGGAGCCACAGCTCCACTTCCAGTTTTTTCTGGTTAATGGGAGGTAAGGCTCAAACTTTCCTATCCTGGTTGACTTCAAACCTTAATTTTCAGGTCTTGGCCACCTGAGTAGCTAGGATTACAGGCATGAGCAATCAGTACCCAGCAAACCATAGCTGTTTTCATGCTTCTTTGTCTTTAGCAATGTTGTAACATGAATAACCTTTTAAGTGATGTCATCTTCCTTGCCCAAATTTTGTTTCCTTGGAACTCAAAACAGGAGATTCTTGAGATCCCACAATTCCTTTGTCCATTCTTTGCATTCTTCTGTCTTGTGAAAATGTTAACACCAGACACATTAAGTCTCATGAGACACCTGGTACATTCTGTAGTCTGCTACTAGAGTCTGGATGCATGATTTACTTGATAAAATATTTTGTTTTCTTGCAACGAGACAGATATTTATGTCTGAAAAACTCATAAATATAGTATCATATGTGTGTGTGGGTATATTAATATTGGCACTTGATCTCAGGGCCTAAGTGCTATTCCTAACTTTTTCACTCAAGGCTAGCACTCTACCACTTGAGCCACACCTCTGCTTCTGAGTAGCTTGTGGATAGCTAATTGGAGGTAAGATTCTCATAGATTTTTCTGTCTGGGCTGGCTTTGAACCACAATCTATAAATCTCAGGCTCCTGTGTACCTAGAATTACAGGCATGAGCCACCAGTACCTACCTAAATAGAGTATCTTTAAATGTTCTCCTTTCGGGCAAGTTTACAGAACATAACGAAAGCCAAATCCTAATAATCCCTATCTCCTGGAATTCAGATCCTGTATAATTCCCTTGTGCTTAATTCCAGGGTTACTTTACTGTGGAAGCAATAGAATATGACAGAAGCAATTGTAAGTCTCTTCTGAGACTGATGTATGGAAGTCTTTGTGGCTTCTGTCTCACATCTCTTGGTGTCTGGATTCATTCATTCAAAGGGATGCTATAGCATACTGTAAGAGCCACTCCGGAGAAGTTCTTCCATAAAGAACTGTGGCTTCCTGCCTGTGGCCACCTGAGTAATCTTGGAAGCAGATCCTCCAGGTTTATCAAACCTCCCTCATGTCTGGACTGCAACTTCAAGACCTTGAGTCAGAGCCACCAGATTAGCTGTTGCTCCATTCCTAACAACCAGTAACCTGTGAACAAAGAACTCTGTTCACAGCAACTGAGTTGTGAGAAAACCTGCTACTTATTCACCCTTGTCTCCCAGACCCATAGGCTAAAAAAACCCATGAAACATCCCAAGGGCAAGAGACAGATTCCTGCCAGATATGGAAAGGTAGATGAGGTGACTGTGGCTCAAATGCTGACCAAAGCCAGACAGATGGGAGGGAACCGTCCTCCAGGACTAAGGATGGAAACAGCCATAGACATTTGTGGTCATGGAGAATGTCGTTTATCATGTTGCCAGGACTTGTGATTTTTCAAGATGTAGCACACATAAATTGGGTTCTTTCCAAGAATCTGTCACACCCTCTAGGGCTAATCCAGACTAATCAGAGCAATCTGTTTCTGAGAGGGATTTTTTTTTTTAATGAAGAACCACGGGAATCCCTCTGTACTCACCAGCTTTGGGAGGAGATCTACAATTCTGAAAAAGATTTTTGTTTTGTTTTATTTTGCTCATAAAAAAAGAAAGAAAAGAGCCAGGCCCCAGTGGCTCACACCTGTAATTCTAGCTACTTAGGAGGATGAGATCTGAGGATCTAAGTTCAAAGCCAGCCCAGGCACAAAAGTCCCTGAGACTCTTATCTCCAGTTAACCACCAGAAAACCAGAAGTGGTGCTGTGGCTCAAATGGTAGAACTCTATCCTTGAGCTGAAGAGCTCAGGGACAGCGCCCAGGCCCAGAGTTCAAGCCCTACAACCGACCAAAAAAAAGAGAAAGAAATCCAAGAAGGAAAAAAAAGCAGAAGTGGAGCTATGGCTCAAAGTGGTAGAGTGCTAGCCTTGAGCAAATATTGCTCAGTGACAGTTCTCTGGCCCCAAGTTCAAGGCTCACTACTGATAACTCCCCTTTAAAAAAAAATCAAAGGTTCATTAACATTTTGCTGGAAAATCTTATTTGTTCATTGAATGTTGTCTTCCACTTTAAGGTCAATCACTAGAATGCACAGCTGTTTCTATTTAGAGGGTTACAATGAAGAAAATTCTGGGACAATGTGATTGTTGTGAAACTGTATCCATGCAGCATGCACTAGCACAGAGTTTGAGAAGAGAATTTTGGGGAAATTTCACAGTTTGAACAGGGCTTTGAAGGATGTGAAGAGTTGTGTCAGGCTGATGAAGTTTTTTATTTTTATTTTTTATCATTATTATAAAAGATATACAGAGGGGTTACAGTTACATGAGTCTGGTTATAAGTACATTTCTTTTGGACAATGTCACCCCTTCCCTAGCTTTCTTCTAGTTTTTCCCTCTTGCCCCCACCCACAAGTTGTATAGTTCATTTTCAACTTAATGTACGAGTACCCTTGAAGCTGATGAATTTTTAGGTAACTTCATGCCTATTGTATAAGGTGCACACATTATATAGTTACGAAATGTTCATGACTCTGATCATTTTCTTTGTGCATGTAAACATTAGACATTTGTTCAGAGTCCAATACCTTTCATAAAAGTTATAATCCTTACAAGTTTGTAAAGCTGAACTGTCATTTCCAACCTCCAGACAAGTGAAAGAGATTAGAATATAAAAGTTAACACACAAAAGTTCTAATCCCTAGAAAGCTATGAAGTTGAAGAACTGTCATCCCCATATCCCAGACAAGTGAGCAAGAGATTAGGTTATATGACATGGCATGTTATCTCAGAGAGATGATTGATGGGTGATGAAGAAGTTTCCATTTCTAAGCCCTATCTCCATGTCTCCTGTCTCCATTCTAGGAGTTCCTCAGGCAAATGCAAACTGACAATGACCTGGGTTTTGCCCCACACTCTGAAAGGGCTTCTTAGTTATCGGGCCAAACAGTGGGCTGTTTCTCTTCTTTTCACTGTGACCCCTCCTACATTCAGCTTTATTGATGGTTCTTAGGATTGCTTGGTTGAGCTGGGCAAGCAGGGTGGCTCACGCCTGCCTGTAATCCTAGCTTCTCAGGAGGCTGAGATCTGAGGATTGTGATTTGGAGTCCTGGGTGAAAGAAAGGCGGTGACACTCTTTATCTCCAGTGAATCCCCAAAAGCCAGAAATGGAGCTGGGGCTCAAGTGGTAGAATGCTAGCCTTGAGCACAAAAGCTTATGGGCAGTGCCCAGGCCCTAAATTCAAAAGGTGGTCACACACACACACACACACACAGATTCTTCAGATGAAGCAAGGAGAAAACACACTGAATAAAAGGTGAACTGAGGATTTTCATCCTTTTAACCAATTCGTTTACACCTCAATAAATAGTATGCCCTCAGTGCTTCCCATCTCCCCCTCCTATTTTTAAAGAGGAAGAAGGGAGAAAGGAATCATTCACATCCTTTGAAGGGCTGAGAAATGAGAATCGCTGATAGGATTTTGAGCCCAGGTCTGCTGAAGCTCACAGCTGTTACTTTCCAATCAACTGGGAGTGAGACTCAGCATCCCAGCTGTGTGAAGGGGGGTCTCTAACCTGGAGGAGGAAACTTCTGGTTCAGTGGTAGGGAACTTTTTTGGATTTCCTAGAGATGAAGTGTGCTGACTTCCTGCTAGGAATTTCCCTGTGATCAGTTTTCAAGGGTCAGGAAGTCCTGGAAAGGATTCCCCTATATGGCAGGAACTTGGAACTCTTGAGTCCTTTCAACAAGAATCCCGAGATTCCCAGGTCACTGGCAAGCAATCTGGCACTGCTTCTTTTCCCATTGTTGACTTGTTCAGTGTGGCCAAGGCCCACTTCAGCCATAAGGCTGAGGGTTTGACACTACCCAAACTCCAGCAGTCAGGGGCAATCACTGGCTTTTCAGGGACATATCTTATTGAGAGGTAGAAAAGGCAATTCAGTCATTCTTCACAGAGACCTATCTACCAGGAAATCATACTACTGTCTTCTCCCTCTCTACCCTGCTGGAGCGAGGGGGGGGCGGGGGGGGGGGGGCGCAAGGGGTAAAGGGGGAAGTGGGGGAGGAGGGAGGGAAGGAGGGAGAGGGAGACAGACAGTGAATGTTTTGGTACTGAGGATCACTTTGTCCTAGAGCTTTTTCCCTCAAGGCTAGCAGTCTACCACTTGAGTCATAGGATAGCTCCACCTCTGGGCTTTTGGCAGCTTCACTGAAGAGATGAGTCTCCCGGACTTTCCTACCCTGGCTGGTTTCAAATCAAATCTCAGCCTCCTGAGTAGCTGGGGTTACAGTCCTGAGTCACTGATGCCTAGCATCCAGTCAATTTAAAAGGAAAAGAAAGAAGGAAAGAAAGAAAGAAAGAAAGAAAGAAAGAAAGAAAGAAAGAAAGAAAGAAAGGAAGGAAGGAAGGAAGGAAGAAAGAAAGAAAGAAAGAAAGAAAGAAAGAAAGAAAGAAAGAAAGAAAGAAAGAAAGAAACATCTCAGCAAATACACGCTTTGGACTGTTCAGAGAGTGGAGTTGGAAGGACGGTGGTAGGACGAGGGCTCAGCCAACAGAAGCCACGACACTACCCACAGGCAGAGTGCCATGTCGGTGTGGCAAATGCAGGCATAAGCTTAACTCAGCTCCCGGGCTCTGCAAAAACAAAAGCCAGGCAGGTGTTGGAAGGCTGGGCTGTTCTGGATGGGACGGAGGGCAGGGCGGATGGGGCGTCAGATGGAGAGGAAATTCGGTATTAAGAGAGCCTCCTCACCGAATCCCAGTAATACCCACAGCCCGGGTGCGTGCGGGCCAGGCCCGGGGGGAACGTGGGAGGGCAGGAAGCAGAAAGGCTCGGCTCCCTGGCCAGGCTCGGCTCCCTGGCCAGGCTCGGCTCGGGAATTTCATCCCGGGCCGGGACAGGGTGTGAAGCTGGCACCGGGAGGGGGATGCCAAGGTGACGGAGGGCGACTCGGGGGACCCTCTGGCACCCTTCTCCAACCATCTCCAAACCCAGAACACACCACCCGGGCCCGGGCGAGGTGAAGGGGAGAGGACGCGGGGCGGGGGCGCGGTGCCAGCCCAGGGGCGCCGCCGGACTCCGGGCGAGCGGAGGCGGAGCTGCCGGTGACACCGCGCCCTTGGCCGGGGGACCGGGTCCCCCTTCCCCAGGCCGCCCCGCTCCCGCTCCTCCCCCCCCCCGTGTGTGGGAGGGGGCTGCGGTCGGGGAGGGGCAGGACGGGGAGGGGCGGGGAGGGGGGTCCCGGGACGCCGCAGCCGCGCCCCGCCCCTTCTCCTCCCCTCCGGAATCCCGGGCGCCCGGCGAGCATGGACCAGACCCGGGCGCGCCGGCACCATGACGCCCGCCCGCCTGGTGCTGGCCCTGGTGCTCGGGGCGCTGCCCGAGGCGGTCGGCGCGGACGCGGCCTCCCCTTCTCCCCGCCCGCCCCGCGCGCGCCCCCCGCGCACGGCGGGGCGCTGCCCCCCGGGGGACCCGCGGCTCCGCGCCACCGAGCGGGGTGTCCCGTGCCTGCGCTGGGCCGAGGTGCCGCCGCTGCTGCGGAGGGCGCCCCCCGCCGGCTGGCTGCGGCTGCGGGCGCGGCGCCACAACCGGTGCCGCAGCCCCGACGGCGCGGGCCGAGCCTGGTGCTTCCACCGCGACGCGCGCGGCCGGGTGGACTGGGGCTACTGCGACTGCGGACCCGGTGAGCGGGCGGGAGGGCGCGGGGAGGGGAGGGGGAGAGAGAAGGAGAGGGTGAGGGGAGGGGCAGACAGGGGAGGAGGAGGGGAGGGAGGGAAGAAGGGGAGGGAAGGGGATTGGAGTGGACGGGGAAAGGAGAGGGGAGCAAGGAGAGGGGTAGGAGGGGAAGGCAGGAAGGGGAGGGCAGAGGAGAAGGGTGAGGAAGGGAATGCACTGGAAAGGGGGAGAGAAGGAGAAGGGCAATTCTGGGGGAGAGGGGAGAGGGGTTGTGTGATGGCCTTGAGTTGCCAGGTGTGCAGGTTGGCTGTGACGGTAAGTGGAAGGTAGCAAGGTGCAAGGTGTGCTGTGTGTGTGTGTGTGTGTGTGTGTGTGTGTGTGTGTGTGTGTGTGTGTTCCTGTACTGGGACTTGCCCTCAGGATCTGGAGCTCTCCCTTGGTTTTCCCACTCAGGCTTGGTGCTTCACCACTTGAGCCACAGCCCTGGCTCTTCAGTACTTATTTTGGAAAGGAAAAATGCTGAATAGGACTTAACAAACAGTAATTTCTTCCTGTAGATCAGGTTTGGCCAAACCCAACAACAACCATCGAAGATGACAGGAGATGTAGCTCACATGGTGAAAAAGCCAAGTGAGACCTCAAAGTCCTGAGTTCAAGCCCCAGTACATACATTTTAAAAAAGAAAATCCATCTGTAAGATGTTTTAGGTTGTGGTAATAGAAAGATCCCATTAATAAGCTTAATAAAGTGAATAAACTGCCTCTAAATAGAGCTTCATTTTGAATTGTTGGAGTTTTGTTTAATATTAGTTTTTTCTTCTCTTTTCTATAACAAGTAAGATAGAAAATACATCCTTCAAAGGTTGAGTTTATTCTTAAAGAACAATAACAACAGCTACAAAATCAGCAGCTTTTTGTCTGAGTTGTGGGGCAGGAGTTTCTGAACTGGCATCCTCAGACATATTTTGTCTCTTTCAGAGGTAATTTGGAGGTAGCCTTTTACAATGTCATTTTTTTTTTCTGCAGAAATTTTATTTATCCGTACCTTCAATTTCATGAGAGCTCTGAGTTAAAGGAATGTGATAGAAAGGTTAAGATCATTCTGCCTTCATCCCAGAGAATGAAGTCAGCACAACTCTCATGTTCCATGGTCAGAATGCCAATGTGGCTATTAAAAAAAAAATTGAGGTGAAATCAAGCAAGGAGCGACATAGCATTACCTCATTGTTTACCATAAGAGATTATTTGAAGAGAAAGAATCCAATGACGGCTAGCAAACACTGGCAGTTTCATTTAATCTTCTAATTACTCTTATAAGTAGGTAAGAGTAGAGAATTATTAGAAACAAAATGTGCACATAGGAAGCAAGATACTGTATTTTCCCCCTAAAGTATATAAAGACACACTTAAAAGGAATTTATGTCTCAAAATGGACGGTGATCTATTGCTTTGTTTCAGATACAGAGTTTTATTTTCCTGATGGGGATTACCCCTCCTTTGGTTTCCTGTCACCTCCCCTGCCCCTTTTAATTGGATCGAAATTTAAATCTTTCCAATGCCTTTCAGTTCATGGCTAACCCTCACCAAACAAAAAAATCCTGTCCATTGTATAATCTTCGTGTATAAGGTAATTGAACACAAGTGAAACAAAAGAAACCATCCAAGAAGAGATAAATGCTATGTTGTTACTGAATTATTCTTCTCACAGATTCAATCTTCTCACTCTGCCATTTACTCTCACAAGTCTGGCTGGGCATAATTTGGAAGGAAATGGCATATCCTGAGCCTTACAGCTTTCTTATTGTTGGAATTTCATCATCTCAGTTAGAAATTCAAACAAAAATGGAGAGTTGAAAGCATATTAAATTTTGGTTTAGAAAACCTTTCTGCTTCAGTGTAGACCAAGACACTTTTAACCCTGAGAACTTTGTTTTTTTCTCCTCTGGAAAGAAGGTTCAGAATAGGGCTTTTGTCCTTAACTAGGACAACTTTTCCAGCTCTGGGTATGTACACAAAATAGGTAAGATTTATTAGGCATTCATTTTATGCAAGATTCTGGAATAAGCATCTTCTATTTGTTTTCTTATTTAATTTTCACAACCTTATTTAAGAATTCTAGTATTTTGCTGTAGAAAATATCATACGCTTATAAACAGGAATGCTGGAGTCAATAGGGTTGTTTATGTACATTTTTGCTTCAGAGCTCATTTTGTGGTGTTTTTTCAGTTATATATCATGTAGAAATATCTATTTTGTGGAGTAGTACTTATTTGGTAACTTATAGACTGGCCTAAAAGGAAAAAAGAGAGAGAAAGGAAGGAAGGAAAGAAATAAATAGTGGCTTATGCCTAGAATTCTGGCTACTCAGGTGGCTGAGATCTGAGGATCATGGTTCAAAGCTAGCCCAAGCAAGAAAGGACATGAAACTCTTTTATTTCCAATTAACTGCTAGAAAACCGGAAGTGGGGTTGTGGCTTAAAGTGGTAGAATGCTAGCCTTGAGCAAAAGGGCACAGGAATTGGCAATAAATGAATGAATGAATGAAAGGAAGAGAGTGAGAAAGAAAGAAGAAAGGAAAGAAAGAAGGTAAAAGAGGGAGGAGGAAGGAAGAAAGGGAAGGAAATTATGTTAATAGAAAAGACATTATGTTGATAGAAAGGACATTATTTCACATCTCTAAGCTTTAATATTTTTGTTTCCTTTATAGAAAACCAGGACAAAAGAACACTGATGGTAAACTAATCCTCAAAAAAATAAACAGGTGGCTAGAGTCGGGTTTCTATTGTATCAAGAGAAATGAGGAAGTTGCCCCCCCTCCCCACTGGAGAGTTGTTTGAATCGAAGTGAAAGGGGCTGAGCAGGAACTTAGGTGAGCAAGGCAGGGTGTGGATGTTCCAGTGGCTCCAATGTCAAAGAGCAAGACAGGTAATGCCTAAACCCTGGCTTTATGAAACCTACATCAATGGAGGGTCTTAGTTCTTGTGATAAGGGTTTACTTATTTATTTACTTGCCAGTCCTGGAGTTTGAACTCAGGGCCTGAGCGCTGTGTCAGAGTGTCTTTTGCTCAAGGCTAGCATTGTACCACTTGAATCACAGTGCTACTTCCGCCTTCTTCTGTTTATATGGTACTGAGGAATGGAACCCAGGGCTTCACGCATGCTAGGCAAGCACTCTGTAAGCACTCTACCACTAAGCCACATTCCTGGCTCCTCATAGGAGTTTAGAATCACTTAAGCACTTCTTGAAATGCAGCTTCCTGGGTTCTAGTCTCCAGGTCCCAAGTAATTCTCACATTTGAATCAAGAATGGAATGTGCCTTTCTAAGGGGAAGTCAAGTTGACCAGATAGAGACAGCAGTGAATATTGGTGGGTAGAGTGACAGGGCTCACCATTCTTGTGCTTGATCCCCAGTGGCTCAGGAGCAGGCACATGGGACATCAATAGTAACTTCCTATGTGGTTTTGCATGAAATGCCACCATTAATATCTATATCGATATTAATTTTCTAACATAATGGCAATCTTAATTTATTAGAATATGCTTATGAACTGAGAGGTATGTCAAGTTGTATGTCAAATTGTGATCACATTTCTACAGAAAGATTTAGCTGGAAACGAACTGTTCTCCTATTCAGTCCTTGCAGTAAGTTACTGCTTCCTCAAGAGGAAAGCTCAGAATAGTGCTATAGATGAAAACACTTGCTTGGCACTGGGCTTGGCTAGGAATTCATCTTTGATATAAGCAACCAAGTGAATCTATCTTGTGATTGATGACTGAAGAGTGATATAGACAGAATAAATGATAATACTCTAATAAATGAGATTTTCCACTAGGAAGGATCTCCTAGCTTCTCATTACTATGACAAAATATGTGAGATAGTCAACTTGAAAGGAGGAAAGATTGCTTGTAGTTCAGAGGTTCAGCAATGGCAGTGCATTCCTTAGTCACCTGGTTCAGCTATTTTGGGGGTCCGATGATGAGTCAGGACAGCATGGAGGCAAGCATATGGTGTAGGCAAGCATGTGGGGTAACCATGCTATCTCAGGGTACCCAAGAAAGAAAAAGGAAGTGCAAGAGGCTAGGTTGGGTCCCAGGCAAAAGTGACTTCTTTAAGGTCACGCCTGCAATGACCCAACTTCCCCTCACTAGGCCCCTCCCCATGAGGATCTGTCACTTCCCAATAGTCACTAAGTCTGGCAGCCACCAAGCCTTCAACACACAGCCTTTGAGGAAGAGTAACAGAATGATTCCCAGATCGGCACCCTGCCCCTTCTAAAGCAATCATATCATGTTAATGTGCTCACATGTGCCTTCCCACCTTCAGTCTCTTGATTCAAACAGAGCAGACAGGCATGTGGGCAAAATATTGTTACTTAACAGGCTGTCTGCTTTGAAGTCCATCTGCTGTTTGAAGTGAAGCTTCTTGCTAATGTTATATGTATAGTTTGTATGCTATAACTCAACCATGGGTCTAATCTTCTTCCTTTGTATGACATCATATAGTGTTTCAAACTAAGGAATAATTTATAAGATTTATAAATGTCTAACAAGCCCAATGTAAATGGGTAGAATTGCTTACAGAGAGGATGTTCTCTCATTTTGAAGTAGACCAATTCTGATTCTGTTCTTAGCATTAAAGGTAGTTACATGAATAATAAATGAACAATTAGTATGAATTATAGATGAAAACTAATGGATGAAACTATAGTTTAGTTGGATATTGGCCCAAGAAAAGCCTAGTGTATTAAGAAATGAGTTGGTCTTATTTTAATTTAGGATAATGTGAATAATTTTGGTCTGGGAGTTTGGCCTACTGTAGAGTACTTGCCCAGCACATACCACATACATAGAAAAAGCTGGAAATGGTGCTGTGACTTAAGTGCTAAAGCTCTAGTCTTGAGAAAGCCCAAGGACAGTGCTCAGGTCTTGAGTTTAGGACCCACGACAAAAAAAAAAATCTATTTTTCACTGCCAAAACATTTAAATTATGGATCAGTGGTCAGTCTAATTGAAGATAAACATAGTACTACAAGATAGTTTATAAAAAGAAGAGATCAGGGCCGGAAGTTTGACCTAGTGGTAGAATGCTTGCCTAGCATGTATGAAGACCCGGGTTCAATTCCTCGGTACCACATACGTAGAAAAAAGCCACTTGTGGTGAGGCTCAAATGGTAGAGCTCTAGCCTTGAGAAAGTCCAAGACAGTGCTCAGGCCCTGAGTTCAAGCCCAGGACTGGCAAAAATAAATAAATAAATAAATAAATAAATAAATAAATAAATAAATAAATAGAAAGAAAGAAAGAAAGAAGAGATCAAAATTAACCTAGCCCAAGAGCAGGGGAAGAGATGACATAATCCAAAAAGAAATGGACTCTACCTGACTTACATAACTGTAACTACTCTGTACATCACCTTTGTAATAATAATCTTTTTTTTAAAAAAAAAAGAATTAAAAAAAATAACTTAGCCCCCTCTCCTGGGTTTAACACATTAACGAACAATGCCCCAAACCAGTTGTTTTTAGATATTGTGATTTTTTTGGCATAATTTATTAATGAAGACATAAAATGGGTATTTTATGTATTTTCCACTGTTGCATTTGGTATAAATCTTGATCTAATGTCAAATATATGGACCAAATCATCTAACAGGTATTGGATTTATTTATTTGTTTGTGTTTGTGCTGGGCACTGGGTCTTGAACTCAGAGCCTCAGTACACTTACTAGGCTTTTTCACTCAAGGTTGTCACTCTACCACTTGACAAACAACAACAAAAGAAACTTCATGGGCAT
The DNA here is from genome assembly GCF_031878675.1 of Megascapheus bottae. Classification (NCBI taxonomy): domain Eukaryota; kingdom Metazoa; phylum Chordata; class Mammalia; order Rodentia; family Geomyidae; genus Megascapheus; species Megascapheus bottae. The sequence continues at coordinate 5,304,958 of NC_143531.1, forward strand.
ACCATAGGCCAGGACAGTTTCCCTTTGAAGGTGCTAAGGAAGCATCTGTCTCTGGTCTTTCTCATAGGTTCTCTTAGTTGCTTGGACTTCGGCTCATATGTTTTCCTCTTTGGATTTCTCTTCTGTAGAACAATGTCACGTAGGATTAAGGCTTTCCTCCAATGACTGCATCTTAACTCGATCATCTGCAGAGAACCTTTTGACAAATAGGCTCACATTTGGAGGTACTGAAAATCAGCACCCCAGTATCTTGTAGGCATGCACAACTGAGAAATAGCCTTAAAGATGAAAAACCTGGTCTCGTGCGAGTGGTTCATGTTTTCAGTCCTAGATGCTCAGGAGGTTGAGTTCTAAGGATTATAAATTCAAAACCAGCCTAAGCAGGAGAGTCCATAAGACTTTTACCTCCAGTTATTATCAAAAATGTCAACAGTGGAGCTGTGGCTCCAGTTGTAGACTGCTAGCAAAACAAAACTCAGAAACAGCACCCAGGCCTTAGGACTGGCATGAACATGGCGTGTCCAAGCACACACACACACACACACACACACACACACACACACACACACACACACACCACACACATACAGATGAAAAACTTAAGAAATATGAAGGAAATTTCAATGCCCTCAACTCTTCTCCGGTTTGCCATAAGTTGTCTAGGTTAGTGTGTCCCAGTCTTTGGAATTCTATTTTCTAGCAAAGTTATCCATCAAGCAAATTCTTGTACCATGATTTATATTTACTTAGAAGTAAAGTATCAACTCAAATGACAGTAAATTAAACATTTTTGCTAAGCATTTAAGGAAGTAGAATTCTAAGCATTTTTTTTTATAATCGTAACATTCTACTTTGAAAGAATCGTAATACCAGAGATGTGTTGACTTGTTGGTTTATTTGTTTTAACAATTCCTTTCATGGACTCTAGACATGTTTCTTTTGACATGCTATCGTGCCTAAGTTCCAGTCATCCTGCCATAACTGGTTTGGTCTATATATTTTATTTTATTTTTTGCCAGTCCTGGGCTTGAGTTCAGGGCCTGAGCACTGTCCTTGGACTTTCTCAAGGCCAGAGCTCTACCACGGGAGCTACAGCTCCACTTTTGGCGTTTTTCCATATATGTGGTACCGAAGAATCAAACCTGGGTCTTCGTGCATGCTAGCAAGCACTCTAACACTAGGCCAAACTCCTGACCTATTATTTTATTTTATTTTGCCAGTCCTGCGGCTAGCACTGTACCACTTTCAACCACAGCTCCATTTTGGCTTTTTGCTGGTCAGTTGGAAATAAGTCTCACAGTCTTTTCTGCCCAGGCTGGCTTTGATCTGAGATCCTCAGATCTCAGCTGCCTGAGTAGCTGGGATAACAGTGTGAGCATGGGCACATAGCTGTCATCCTACTTTCCTCACTGTGCAAGTTCTTCAGTCATTCCAATGATGTGTGCCTATCATTGCTGTTGAGTGCCTTATCATACATAAGAGGAGTCCTAGTATGTTTTCATTGCTCAAACTTGCTTCCAACACTTCAATATAAGTTGTTTGGTGATGGTAGGGAATGAATGACTAGATTAAAATAGTAATGAAGAAAATCACAGCTGAGTATCAGTGGCTCATACCTGCAATCTTAACCACTCAGGAGGTGGAGACCTAAGAAGAGCATTTTCCAGTGAGCCCCGGCAGAAAAGTCTGTGGGATTCTTATCTCCAGTTCACACACAAAAAAGCCAGATGTGGTGCTTTGACTCAAGTAGTAGAGCACCAGCCTTGAGAGGAAAAAGATCAGAGACAGTGGCCAGGCCCTTGACACACATACCGACAAAAAAAGATAAATATTGTATTTATAAAAAATATAATAATAGGGGCCAGGAGCATGACCTAGTGGTAGAGTGCTTGCTTAGCGTGCATGAAGCCCTGGTTTCGATTCCTTGGTACCACATACACAGAAAAAGCAAGAAGTGGTGCTGTGGCTCAGTTGGTAGTGTGCTAGCTTTGAGAAAGCCCAAGGACAGTGCCTAGGTCCTGAGTTCAAGCCTCAAGACTGGCACAAAAATCCCCTAAGAAGTTGAAAGTAGCACTGTAGTTCAAGGGATAGAGCACTAACATTGAGGAAAGTGCACAGGCTCAGAGTTCAAGACCAAAGACTGGAGAAAAAAAAAAAGAGAAGTTAATGAGAATGAGAGGATACACCAATTTAAGTGTCATTTCAAATAATGGTAGCGGCAAAAAAATGGATTCTTCCATTGAAGTAAATCCTTGAAGATGTAAGAAAAAAGAAAGAAAAACTGCTGATATTTGTGATATGCATAATATTATGTGGTTTTGTGGTTTAAAAAAATCCTGTTGAAATGCATTTGAATTCTTCAGACATGCTTCTTTAAAAATATTCTGCACTTACTCTTCTCACAGCGCCTTCTCTTGCTTGGTCTGTGTTACAAAGATTTTGGATATGAAAGTGATTTGAAGGTGATCTATCATATGAATGACCCAGCCTGGATTCTCTCCCGAATAATCAAAATTTGGCAATCCAGTGCTTATCACTGCCTTTTGTTTGAATGAAATTGGATTCAGATTTTGTTAATTCCAAGAACTATGCTATGCTTTTCTTAAGTTCTGTGTTTCAAAGATGATAATGTGAGTGCTAAGAGTGATGGTCCATTAAACCAGTACAAATGGAATGAATAAATATGTTAGGATTATAATGCCTTTAGAAAAATTCTCATAAAACTGCACATAATAGCTGGAAATAGGCAAATTACCTCAGATTTTTTTTTTGGTAAGACTAGGTTTTTTTTTTTCTTCTGTATTTCTTGGGTTCTTTACTACAAAATAAAAGACATTATAGGTAAATTTGAGAATTTTACAGAATGTTTAAGTTTACATTTATATTGTTGTTGTTTTATTTTCATACTAGGGCTTGTGCTTAGTGTCTCAGGCTCTCATTTGGTGGTGTTTTTGCTTAAGGTTGCCATTCTACTTAACACCTTAAGCAAAACTCCATTCCCAGCTTTTTGGTGATTAATTGGAGATAGTCTCATGGCGTTTTGTTTTTGTTATTTTTCCTGGCTTTTTCAGCCTGGCTTCAAATCCCAATTTTCAGATCTCAGCTTTTGGAGTAGCTAGAATTACAAGTGTGAGCCACTGGTACAGGTTAAAGTTGCATTTAATTTAATCCCCACTTAGTTGTTCCAATTGCTGTTTTCCAATCATTTCTCTGCAAGTTCCACTGGAAAGAGAAACACAGGGCCTGGATTCACATTGAATTGTTATCTTTCCTGTTTAAATTTTGACTCTTCCAAACACTGAAAAGAATGACTCAAGACTATCAACTTTGGGACAGCTTAGTAGGGATAGATAGACAGTAAGAATAAATGAATTTCTCAGAACATTCAGTTACACCAAACAAGGCTGCAGAGTGGCTGGTTTCCTATGCCATATCTTAACATCTTGACATTATAGACACAATCTGTGGACTTTTCATGACTGTTACTCGAGGCTCACATTGGAGAAAACACTTCATTTCTTCTTTAGTGGATGAACAAATCAAATAGAGAGACGATATAACAAGGCTAATTACAGCTGATGTATAAAGGAGAGCTTTTAACTTTGTTTCTTGTGGACGACCTCATGTGAAAATGGAATGATAAATCATTATGATGAAAGCTTCCTGTGTGATGTAATCTCATATTTCAGATGCAAGATTATTAGTCACTCTTCCACTTTATTCCTCTAAAAGTTATAATTGGACGCTGGTTGCCTAGCTTAGAAAGTGAGAGCAGAAAGCCTGGGGATATAGCTGAGTTGTAGAGCATTTGGCTAGAGTTCTCAAGGTCCTAAGTTCAATCCCCAGCACCTTGATAAAGAAAAAAAGAGGGGTGTGAGGAAAGAGAGGAAGTTATTTAGCACTGATCCCAGGTTGATAATTAATCCCCATCCCAAAAATAGAGTGTGTTAAATACTCATTAAAAAATAGCTTGGCACCATGTACCAGTGGTTTTGTAATTCTAGTTACATGAGAGGATAAGATCTGAAGATCCTGGTTCCAAGCCAACCTCGGCAGTAAAAAACCTAAAATACTCTTATCTCCAATTAACCAGCAAAAGGTTGAAAGTGGATCTGTAGCTCAAGTGCCAGGCTTGAGCACAAAAAGCTTCAGGGAAGCACCTAGGCCCTAAAGTCAACCCCCAGGACAGGCATACACACACACTAAAAGAAAGATAATTAAAATAAATAAAGCAAAATAGGTCTACCTTGTACTGTAGGGTTTTGTCAAAGGCTCAGTTTTAGAATAAAAGGTTTTCTTCTAGCTCTTCTGATTTTAGGTCTTACTTTTGTTTCCTAACTGCATATTCTATATGTTTTCCTTGGCATGTATTTTCAGAAAACATGGAAAATATCTTGTTACGGAAAGTACAAGTCTTAAATATTGGAGGGGGAGAAGGGTTTCAAAGTTTATAAATATTTTGGAGTCATACTCAATGAGCTTGTGTGCTGACATACAAGAAGAGGACTCAGCAAAGATTCCTGTCCTCTCACTGGAAGATGGAGGTTGAGATTGCATACATAGTAAAGACAAATCTTAAAGGCCTAAGATTTGTTCAGATTCTTGGTGCTAATATAGCCACAAAGAAAGAGGGTTAATACGTTACATTAAAATGTATGAGTTTTCCTTCAGGGGGAGTGAAGATAAATTGGTGGGCGAAGGAATACTTCCAGAACCTATGAAAAGTGATGTGCCTGGAATTGTTTATTGCTATGTGTGCTGGTACTGGGGCTTGAACTCATGCCCTTCTACTCCAACTTGGCTTTTTCACTCAAGGCTGTTACTGTCAGAAAATGATCATGGACAACATTGAGCTACTCTGTCTTTGAAATAACCAAACCTTTATTTGTGCTTCACAAACAAGCAAACATGAACCATACCTCCACTTCCAGTTTTTTGGTGGTTTATTGGAAATAAGAATATCAAGGACTTTTCTGGCTTCAAATCTCCACCTTCAGATCTCAGTTTCCTTAGTAAAGAGAATTACAGGCACCTGCCTTTCATGCTGGCTTTTATCAACGAATATTGAATCCTTCACACAGATAGGATGCATTTTTCTTTGATGGCCAGCTAATGTAATAAATTTGTATTGTTGGTATCAATGTCATTCTTTGTGTGCAAAGAGATGCTTTTATTGCCCTTGAAAATCAGAAAAGAATAAATCTTCCTTTATGACATAATGAGAATAAGAACATCCAACATAATTACAGTGTGCTTACCTATCTTTCTCTGTGTTTGTGTGTGTATGTGTGCACGTGTGCACAGGCACACACACACATACACACGTACTTAAGAGTACTTGAATATGCACTTTGGGACCCATACTCTTGCTTTTTCTCAAAGGCTAGAATTCTACCACTTGAGCCACAGCTCTACTTCTGGCTTTTTGGTGGTTAGAGATAGGAGTCTCAAGGATTTTTCTGTCCAGGCTGGCTCTGAAATGCCATCTTCAGATCTCAGCCTCCTCAATAGTTAGCATTACAGGCATGACCCACCAGCTTCTGGCTTTGAAGTCTTTTGATGGCTGAGAGGATGTGAGCCATTATCCTGCAAACATAAACTTCAGATAAACCAATCTGGCTGGTAATAATATCTTTTAGTTTTCTCTTTAATACACAAGAATTGCACAATAGAAGTTGAGCAACATAACTTTGTTGTCATGGGGACACCTTGATGTTTTGAGTAGCTCCCAAGTACATGCTATTTGTTTGAGGAAACTGTAGCAAGTAGCCAATTACAGAGATTACCAAGTTAATCAGTCAAGTGTGGAGTCTTTTTAAAAGTTCAGTATCAGTTTGTGCACATCAGAGCTTATCTATAAAAATATGTGGATTAGATGAGCTGAAAGCATATCCCATCTGCATGATATTATTTTCTTTATTAATTTCAGACTTTTGGCTCATATGGTTTCAAGCATTGCAAATGGATTTCTTCTCTCCATCATCATTACTGGAAGTAAGACTCCTCAGCTGGAAAGTGCTAGTCTACAATTTTGAAGTATGCAAACATCTCTTTCTATGTATTAGAAATCACAGAATTAGAGAGCAGAATTCAGAGCAGAATCTAAGTCTTATGGGCTTATTCAGATCTCTCCCCCTCCCCCCATTTGATTGGACTTGGGATTAAACTTGGGCCATGTCATTGCTAGGCAGGTACTTTACTACTTGAACCACATCTCCAATTGCTTTTTCTGTGGATTGTTTTCATGGTCAGGGATTTTTGTCTGGGGGAGGGGCCTGGATTGTGATCCTCCTTCTTATGCTTCTCAACGTCTCTGGGATGACAGCTTTGTGACACAAGATTCATCCATTTTGCTAGATGCGGTGCTGCCATGCCCAGAAATGGCTTGTGATGGAGTCTTGTGCACTTGTTTTTTTTTTTTTTTTTCTTGGGCTGGCCTTAAACCACGATCGCCTCATCTTGGGATCCAATGGAATCAGATTTATCTCAAATTCCCCTTTCCTGTCACCAAGTTAAGTAAATCATTTGTTGTAAAGGCGTTATACAGTAACTCTTTGGGATTGATCGATGTTGCCAGGTAACCAAGTTCTAACCTGATGTTTTGACTCCCTGGAAATGTCTATAGTTCTGTCTTTTCCCTTTCCTTTCCTTCCCTTCCACTTCCATCTTTTCTGATTTCTTCCATCTTTACAAATTCAAGTGCTTTGATAAGGAATCTTGCTTCCATTTGATAACTCGAAGATGGTTCACATAATTACAGAGGCAAAGGAATAGACAAAGCAGAGCCTGTTTTCTGGATTGGACTATATTCCCATGATGGGAGCCGTATCTGTTGTCACGGAGATGAGGAAAATAGACTGCTGGGTGAGAGACACATCTGGAGGGTGGTGTGACTTTCGGATGTTGTCATGGGAGCCTTTCCCATGCTTAACCTGAACATTTCTGGTTTTAGTTATCTTGTATTTTAAAAATACTCTTGGATGATAAAACATGTCTTAGTTAAATCATTTCCTAAAGAGTTTAAATAAGAAATAAGTCTCAGTCACCATAGTTGACAGTCAAGTGAAAATTCTCTTCAAGACTAGAGAAAGAGTCCAATGGTGGAGCTTTTATCTATTATGCATGATGCCTTGTGTCTAATCCCCAGTACTCAAGAGAAAAACATTGTAAAATAAAATGAAAAGTGGGTCCTAGTGGCTCTACACCTATAATCCTAGCTACTCAGGAGGCTGAGATCTGAGAATCAAAGTGGGAAGCCAGTCCAAGGAAAGAGTATGTGAGACTCTTATTTCTAATTGACCAGCAAAAACTGGAAGTGGAGGTTATCTCAGGTGGCAGAGCACCCACCTTGAGTGAAAAAGCTAAGAGCTTGAGGCCCTGAGTTCAAGCCCTGAACTCAGCATGAGTTCATCATGAAAGAAAGAAAGAGAGAGAAAGAGAGAAAGAGAGAGAGAGAGAAAGAGAAAAAGAGAGAGGGGGGAAGGAAGGAAGGAAAGAAGGAAGGAAGGAGAAAAGAAAAGAATTCTCAGTATGACTGCATCTAACTCTTTGAATCCATTTAATTTTCAAATAGTAACTCATTTAAAAACATTTTAATATAATTTGGTTATGGAAATATTCAATGTAATGTACACTAACTTTGATAATGGGAAGTCACGATGAAAACTAGAAGGAGAGGCAAAATACAGCTTCATATAATGAGATTTCATAGTCTCAATCTTCTTTGGGTAGTAGGTAGCACATTTCCTAAAAATGAATCATTAGCTTGAAACAGGAATTCTTTCAAGCTTCTTATGAGGTAAGTATGTGGTAATTAACAGTATGAGTTAAGAATCCAGGTGTTTATATGTTCTTTTGAATGTAAGATAGGTGCATGTTTTGTCTGGGGAGAATCAGTATATTTTAATATGTCACCATAATCTGAGGCTACCCCAATTTACAATATTGTTCTTTACACTTTTCTTGAAAAACCCAGCCAGTTGTTCTAGAATCTGAAATGCCTACAGCCAGTGCAGGGCAATGGTTTCTGCTTGGAATAGAATTATGCATAAGGCAGGCATATATCACAAAGATTCCACCACAAGATAGAGATTCAGTTTCGAGTAATCCACATTAATGGGCTGGGAAACTCAAGGGCAAGAGAGGGAATGTGTGTGGGCTCTGAGAGCCATAATCGTTTTGGGGTGTGTGGGATGCATGCTAAATCACCATATGTTCTACCTTTCTGGGTTTTTTCTCTTTGCTCTCATCCTTCTGGTGAATGATCCTTTTGCCAAGTTCATAGTCAAGTGCATATAGTAATGGGTTTTTTTGTGTATTATTGGTTTTTATTCTTCTCTAAAAATGTCTAACATTTTTAAAAGTTATCTGTAGTTATCATGCCTATCTCTTTTTGTTTGTTTGTTTGTTTTTGTGAGTCTTGGGGCTTGAACTCAGCCTGGGCGCTGTCCCTGAGCTCTTCAGCTCAAGGCTACCACCCTACCCTTGAGCCAAGCCCCACTTCCCATTTTTCTAGAGGTTAATTGGAGATAAGAGTCTCAGGTACTTTTGTGCCCGGGCTGGCTTTGAACCTTGATCCTCAAATCTCAGCCTCCTGAGTAGCTAGGATTATAGGAGTGAGCCACTGCACCCGGCATGCCTATCTGACTTTATTTTCCCTTTTCTTTTCCCTCCCCCTCCCTCTTTTTCCTGCTCGTCCTGCCTCAACCTGAGTGCTGAGATTACCGGTGCACACCACCTTTTCCTCTTCCTTTTACCTACTGTAATCTATCCATTTGTTCATAATCATGTTACAAAGATAATTTTCATGTCATTCATAAATGTATAGAAACAAACACAGGAAACTGTGATGCATTAGAAATAAACATAAAAGAAGACTGTCTTCTGCTCAATTAAACAAGAACATGCAGGGCTGGGAGTGTGGCTTAGTGGTAGAGTGTTTGCCTAGCATGCATGAAGCCCTGAGTTTGATTCCTTGGTGCCACATACACAGAAAAAGCCAGAAATGGTGCTGTGGCTCAAAAGGTAGAGCACTAGCCTTGAGAAAGCTCAAGGCCAGTGGCCAGGCCCTGAGTTCAAGCCCCAGGACTGGCAAAAAAAAAAAAAAGAACATAACATCAACACTGATTCTGCATTAGGGCACATAAATATTTTTTAATACAGCTTTTTAGTTTGAGAATTACATTTACTAAAATTGTTGTCATCTAGAACTTGGAGTTTTCCCCAAACTCATAAAGTCAAAGATCATGCATATAAATATTGGATGTAGAAAATAGCAGCAATATAAATGAAAATGTGGAGAATTTTAATTCATAAAGTAAAATACAGCACAACTCCAACTCCTTTGCTAATTTTTTTTTCAAATAAAAATTTGTTGGGAATGTGAAGATGTGAACTAATTTGTGAGTGTGTGTGTGTGTGTGTGTGTGTTGTGCTGGTCTTAGAGCTTGAATTCAGGGCCTGAGTGCTGTCTCTGAACTTTTTTGCTCAAGTCTAGCACTCTATCCCTTGAACCAAGAGCTCCATTTCTGTCTGGATTTTTCTGCTGGTTAATCAGAAGTCAGAGTCTTACAGACTTTTCTACTTAGGGCTGACTCCAAAGTGCAGTCCTCAGATCTCAAGTCTCCCGAGTAGCTAGCCACCAGCACCCAGCTTGCCGCGTGTTAAGTGGTCAATATTGCTGTAATAATATTAGATAGATGTGTGTCTATGTTCCTGTCATTGCTGTGGCTTATTAAATATTAGTGAAAAGGGGAAGAAATGGAATTTACCAGCTCTCATGGATCAGTGGTATAAACATGCTGAATTGATTGCAAACTCCTGGTTGCCCAGGCCCAGCGTTGTCTGCCATTCGCCTGGCCGGAGGGAGCAGTGGGTATGAAGGGCGAGTGGAATTGTTCCATGCCGGCCAGTGGGGAACCATCTGCGACGACCAGTGGGATGCTGCCGAGGCGGAGGTGATCTGCAGGCAGCTCGGCCTCAGGTTGGTTTTTCCTGCTCTCCTTTTACTGCATTGAAACTTTTGAGTCTTGTCAGGTCCATACCCAAAAGGCAGGTGCTGTTTAGGTTAAATTGTATGTTTCCTTGACCAGATAGAAAAGGCTGCTGTTGATCTTCGTCCTATATGTATATATAGTGTGTGTAGACATACATATGTATTATTGTGTATGTACATATGCATATATACATCTGAGGATCACAGTTCAAAACCAGTCTCAGGCAGGAACGACTACGAGACTCATCTCCAGAGAACCAGAAGTGGAACTGTGGCTCCAAGTGGTAGAGTCCCATATAGATGTTAAACACTCAGTAGGTTAGAAGGATGTTAAAGCCTATTCTCAAGCATGAACTCATTGGTATCTTTCTATAAGGACATTCAGTCGTGGTGAAGGTTTCCTCTGGGAATTCACCCAGCAAGTAAGATTATGTAAGTGTCTCAGTCAGCTTTGTGTTGCTATAACAAATACCTGACATAGTTAGCTTGAAGAAGAAAGGTTCATCTGGCCTCACAATTGTGAAGGTTTCCCATTCATGGTCAAATGGTCCCTTTGCATTTTGGGCTTGAGGGAGGCAAAACAACATGGCAGCAGTTATGTGATGAGCAATCTGCTTGCCTTAGGCTGGAACATGAAGAGAAAAAGGAAGAGAAAGGTGCCTGGGTCCTATAGTCTTCCTCCAGGGGTGTGATCTCATATCTCTATTAGTTTCCACACTTTAATGCTTTATCTTAACAGCATCACAGTCTGAAGACCAAGCTTTTAACACCAGTGATTGGGGGGACACAGCCAAACAATAGCAAAAGGCAATAAAGATTTTCCACAAGCCTAGAGTTACTTTCCATTGTATGCACTCTGCTGTTCTGTTTTTGTGCTTTTCCTCTGATTAGTTCTTTTTTAGTTTTCTCTTGTAAGTTTGCGTTAACACAATATTCTGCAACTCTTCTTCCTCGATGATTTGTTTTGCTTATTTGAAAGCTAAATGCTTTCATATGAAATCGTTTTTTTCCATGGCACATGGTCGATAGGAGACAGTGTAATTGTTGCTTGTCTCCACTGATGATTTATTCTTCGGCAAACTCCATCTCCGTCTCACTTGCTTTGTTGAATTCCCAGCAGGAAATACATCATCTCTCCCTGACTGCCCCCCCAACCCCTGTGGTGGGTGATATTTCTTCTGAGGTGGTCTCCTTGTTGACCCTCATCTCTTAATGGTGTCTACATATTTTGATAGCTGGCAAGCTTTCTAAACACAAAAGCAATGATTGTACTTAAGATGCTTAAATCTGATTAGGCCAGCACTTGAAGAAAGAGGAGGAGAAGGAAGGAGGCATTTAGATGTTAGAAAATTAGATAACCTGAGAAATTGTATGTATCCAGTGAAGTGGGAGGTAGAGATTTTTTGGAATCCTTTCTGTGCACTTCCACTGTGTCTTTCAAAACCCTTAATAGCATAATCTGTAACTGTGACATCATATTTCATGGTGTTCATGTGTTGTAATTTATATAGGAGTTTTTTTCTTCCTTTCATCTTCTTAGTTGTTCTCTTCTTCTCCCCACTCTCCTCCTCTCCTTTCCTCTCCCTTCCCCTCCTTTTCCCTTTTCTCCTCTTCCATATATATATCTATACATATATATATGTATATATATATATAATTCTGCTATAAACTGCTTAGCATTTTCTTTGTTCTTTTTTTTTTTTTGTACCACTTGAGCCTCAGCACCACTTCTGGCTTTTTTCTATGTATGTGGTACGGAGGAGTCAAACCTGGGTCTTCATGCATGCTAGGCAAGCATTCTACCACTAGGCCAAACTCCCAGCCCTCTTTGTTCTTTTTTTATGTGTGTACCAGCACTGGGACGTGAACTCACTTGCAGCCTTACATTCTTCCTTAGTTTTTTGGCTCAAGGTTGGTGCTGTCCTGTAATACAGAAAGGAACTCAATCAGTGAGATACAGAGAAGTCACATTTTTGGGAGATGGGAGCTATCCCTTAGCTTTCTCCCATGGGGCTGGCACTTTATCACTTGAACCACACTGCCACTTCTTCCTCTCTTTCATTTTTTTCCTACCAAAGTGATCATTTTGTAGTTTGCTAAGATGTAATGATAATGTTATCTGATTTTGACTTGTTTTGTTGTATTGTATGTTAATTGGTATGTGGTAGAATTGAACTTGTTTTTCAGTCTTAATTTTCTAGTTTTGGCTTTCTTCCCTTGCTATTATTATTTTAGTCCAGGAAGATTTTAGTGTGTTTTTTTTTCCTTCCTCCTTCCTGCTTTCCATCCATCTCCTTATGTATACTCCCCTACCTCCTTTTCTTAGTCGGCCTGGAGGCTGTCCCTGAGTTCTTTCACTTAAGACTAGCACTCTATGGGCTGGGAGTTTGGCCTAGTGGTAGAGCTTGCCTAGCATCCTCGGTACCACATACATAGAAAAAAAAGCCAGAAGTGGTGCTGAGGCTCAAGTAGTAAAGCTTTAGCCTCGAGAAAGTCCAAGGACAGTGCTCAGGCCCTGAGCTCAAGCCCAGGACTGACCAAAAAAAAAAGACTAGCACTCTACCATATTGAGATACAGTGCTACTTCCAGTTTTCTGGTGGTTAATTAGAGATAAGTCTTATACAGTCTTTCCTGCTTGGGCTGGCTTTGAACCTGATCCTCAGATCTCAGACTCATGAGTAGCGAGGATCACAAGTGTGAGCCACCTGAGCCTGGCCTGTTTCATTTTTTAAAACTTAGAATCTTTGGCATTTTAATTATATTTTTATTATTATGAAGTGATTATACCCACCTTCATCTTTAAGACATCTGGGTTTCATGTTTTTCTGTCTGTTCTGAATTTGGGGATCACATTTCATAGTATCCCACTCTGGGATAATACACCGCCTAATCATGGCTCAATGAATTGTACCCACTGAAGTTTCCATGAATAGGTCTTCTTTTCCTCCCTGGTGTTGATCTCAGGGCAAAGATCCAAGGGGACGGAATGAGCTGTGAGTTCCCCCATCTGGCTTGCCTGCATCCATCAGCCTGTCACTCCATTTCTCCTCCTTTTCTGATCTCCAGCCCTCAGGGATGTGCACGTCAGAGTCCATATTCACATTCATTAATCTCTGTCTTCTAGAGAGTGGTGTGATCTGCAAACTCATTCTGTAACAAGAGGATAAGGAGTTTAAGTTTCCTAGCCACCAGGTTGTGCTATGTGAGCATAAAAGCAGCTTTAGACAATAACTTAGGAATGGTGTGACTTCATTCCAACTTTGGATAGTCAAAACTGCATCACATTTGATTTTCACTCATGAAATTTATATTCTCATGTAATTTAATTTTTCTCCAGCTATGAATAACAACTCTTAGCGCACAGGCCAGTATTCACTCAGGTGGCATTCAAGATTTTGCCTGAGGTCACAGATTGTTGGCTTCTGTTCTCTTCTCTGCTTACCCTAATGCTTCTCTGAAAAAGGAATCACTGGCCTCAGGCATACAGCTGCACAAACAGCCCCCTTCTCCTCTGAACCAATATTAGTGCATATATTAACATATTTACAACAATGCATTTTTGACACTCAATACTCCCCCTCCAAATTCTGGACATTACTTGCAGATTTTCCATCAACTTTGAATTTCATTTTCAGTGGGTGTTGAATTGTTCTTCTGTTCAGTATAGTATAAATGTCATGTGGATGTATTTTCCTTTGAGAGAAAAGATCTCTTCTGGTATCAATACCATTTGAAACATTTTTGACTTTTTCACAGCATGATAGATGACAGCTAAAGTATCATTTTGATTAAGAAACATTTTCCTAGAAACATCAACACTTTCTTTTCACAAAGAAAGTATTGTCTGGTGTACTAGGGCCTTTTCTTTTGTAGAGTTTTATGGTTGTGCCTGTTGTCATTTTGACACAGTTTCATTAGGTAGCTTAGGCTGGTTGTGAACTTTCAATCCTGTTGCTTTCCAAACACTGAAGTTACAGGGAGCAGTACCATGTTTACCTTTTCTTTGGGAAATAATTTGTGTGCATTAAGGTACTTAGAAATGTTTGCTTCTGATTCTATATGTCTCTACCACATGAGTATGAAATGCTAGAAATCATAAATTGAGGAGTTAGAGGCATGGTTTAGGTGGTGGAGAACCAGTATCAGATATCAAGTTTAAATCCAAGTCTCAGGAAAAAAAGTCACAAATTTTGCTTCAGTATGTTATTAGAACCAGTCTATTTTGGTAAAAGTTATCATCACTATCTTACAATGCAAAATTTGTAAATGAAACTTTATCATAGTCATATATGATATGCACAGGGTTTGGTAATATCTGCCCTTTCAGATATCTTGGGGCATCTTCCCCATGGATACAGAGGAACTATAATATATGAAGTGGAAAGCAATACCGACGTTCATCAAAAAATTAAACATAGAACTAGTCTATGACATAGCCATTCTACTCCTGGACATTTATCCAATAGAACACAAAGAAGGCCACACTAAAGCTATCAGCACAACCATGTTCACTGCAGTATTGTTTACTATAGCTAACCTATGAAATCAGCCCAGATGCCCTTCAAGGGATAAAGGAGTCAAGAAGATGTCGTATATATACACAATGTAATTCTACTCATCAATCCGAAAGAATGATATTGTACCATTTATAAGTAAATGGAAAGACTTGGGAAACATTGCTTTAAGTGAAGTAAGTGAGACCCAGAGAAATATAGGTTGCATGGTTTCCCTCATTTATGATAGCTATAATACGCCTATAAATCTACAGCAAACACACTAGATGGTAAGTAAGGGGTTAAAAATGAATTAACTGATATATAAAAGACTCTATGGAGAGCGCAAATAGTATAATTGTTGAAGCCCAACAAAGTAAGTACTGGGACATGGCTATTTGCAAGAGAGGAGGGTGGGACCAAAGGGGAAAGGCAAAAGAGTCAAAGTGTGTTGGGGGTGGGGTGCAGGCAGCAATTCAATGTATATTCTACAGAATTGAGAAATACAAGGGAATGGGTGGATAGAAGGGGGTGAAAATGTTGATGCGGTAACACAGACCAAGATGCATTGCATATATAAACTGCTTGGTTAAATGGCAAAAACATCCAATATATAACCAACCTAAAAAAGATAAATAAGGGAGGGAAGGGGTGCATTAAGAGAGGTGGGTGAAAATGTTGAAAGGAGTGCCATGGATCAAGATGGCGCTGTCTTTATAAACTGCTTCAGGGAATGGCAACTCCATTGTACAATTACTTAAAAGATTTTATATGTGTAGAAGATTTGTGCCTGCCTACTCCATGTGAACATTCTCTGAAACGACTACAAGTTTCACTGAAGACAATCCCATCAATGGAGCATTTAAATTTTCTTGTTCGGTTGTTACATTTCCCATAGCAAAGCAAAACAGTCATTCAGGAACTCACAAGTTTCGGACCACATCATCTGTGTCAGAGGATTTCTTTGTTGTGCTCTCACCTTTGTCCCCTGAGTTCCAGATATTGCTCTTTGATATTTGTGGGAGGAGGGTGGCTCAGAGTCTACTGTTCTGCAAACATTGGAGAGTAATTCAAGTGTCAGGATCATAAATTTCAAACTACATTTTTATTGTTATTATAAAGGTGATGTACAGAGGGATTACAGTTATGGAAGGCAGATAAAGAGTTCATTTCATTTTGTACAATGTCATCCCCTCCCTTGCTCAAATTAAATTTTTTTTAAACTGCAAACACACAAAAAAGATGCAATTTCAAACGGAAAATAAATCTGTTGTTTTCTTTCCCCAGCTTCCTCTATGCCTCACCAATTGTAAATACTCCTTTATTCTTCCTTTAGTTTTACTCCGTGAGTTTTAAACAAGAAGTTGGCCAGGTGATAAAGGAACAAGTAAATTTATCCTATTTGCTTTACTGGTACAGATGTGCTTACCAACTAAATATTTGTGTCATTAAAAAAATATAGATGTGCTCTTAAAAGCCATTTCACAATATCTATTAGAAGTCATCAAACAAGATTTTCTTAAACCACAAAATTGATTCTAAGTTGTTTACCCTTATAGGGCTATCAAAACCATTTAATAAACTTTTCCTAGATGTTTTGGTTGTAAATTCTCAATGAAAGCATCAAAATAATAGAGAACAAAAATCATAGAAACTACAGACACTATTATTTACAAACAACTTATATGAGTCTAAAAAGGCTAACTGGGGGGTGAAAACGCAGTTTCTAAAATCATTAGTTATTTTGAATGATGATCACAGTCTTCATCAAACTCTTGGTTTCAAGGATATGATAGGACTTTTGAATTGTGAGAAAATCAAACTTACTACAAATATAATTAGCTGAAGATGTTTTCATTAGGGATTGGTTTAGCTGTCAGTCCCCAAGACCTAATTGTAATAGCAGCTTAAATAAACTTAGGCTAAGCTAAAGTTTATTTCTCCTTCAAGAAAAGAGTCTGAGTCCAGTGGCACGCACCTGTAATCCAGTGACCTGGGAGGTGGAGTTCAGGAGTTATCTCAGTTCAAGGTCAGCCTGGAGGGTGAAGCCTGAGAGACTTCCAGTTCCACAGAGGGAAGCTTAAGGATGTGGCATGTGACAGAGATCTCATCATCCCTAGGAAGCCTGAAATAGGAGGATCACTGTTAGGCTTGTGTTCTGGAGGAAGGCAAGACCTTATCCTCAAAATATCCAGAAAATAACGTGTGGCTGGAGACATGATACAGCAGTAGAGCTCTAACTTCACAAATGTGTGTCCCTTGGTTCAAACAACACAGATGAATGAAAGAAAGAAAGAAAGATAGAAAGATTAAGACTCTAGACATTTCTTTCTTGCTATCATCATTTTATTTATTTATTTATTTATTTATTTATTTATTGCCCATACTAGGGTTTGAACTCAGGGCCTTGCATCCTTGCTTAACATTTTTCATTCAAGTTTAGACCTGCATTACTTGAGCTACCACTCAGCTTCTGGCTTTTTGTTGATTCATTAGAGATAAGAGTCTCATTATTTTTTCTGCCCAGGCTGACTTTGGACCAGCAATTCTCAAATCTCAGTTTCCTGATTAGTTAGAATTATAGGGATGAGCCATCAGCTCCTGGCCAATGTTAACTGTTTTGGTTTTTTGTTTTTGTTGTTCTTTAATTTTTTTTTCCCTTTTGGTTGTTCATTTGTTTGCCAGTACTGTGGCTTAAATTCAAAATCTTGCACTCTCATTTGGGTTTTACTTTGTTTGTTTGAGCTGGTCCTAGGGCATGAATTAGGGGTTGGGTGCTGTACCTGAGTTTCTTTTTGCTCAAGGCTAATGCTCTATCATATGGGCCACTGCTTTACTTCTGTCTTCTCTGATTAAGTGGAGCTAAAAGTCTCACAAGCTTTCAAGGCCTAGCCAGGCTTTGGACTTTGATCCCCAGAGTTCAGAGTAGCTTGGATTACAGGTGTGAACCACTAGAGGCTGGCTTGGCTTTTTTATTCAAGGCTGGAACTCCACCACTTGAGTCACACCTTGTCATCTTTAATCTACCACCTTTAGGGACTGAGTACGGCTTCTTAGACTGCAGCCATCCTTGCCTTGTAATGAGAAGGAAGGAGGGCGTGAAACATGGACCCTTCCTGCAAATGATACTTGACTCCTGTTTCCTCAACTATCACTGGTAATACTTAGTCATGGTACAGTTGTATTATGGATGCTGAAAAATTTCTAGAATGGAGATGCTCATATTTATGCAGCATACTTGATGTGCTGTACACAAAAGGAGGACAGAATAATATATCTGCTGTTACCAAATGAATGAAATTATCTAGGATTATGGTCTTTATTTTGGACAGCCATTTCCCCACCCTCCCCAAAACCAAAGTAGGGTAAATATTCGAGAATGCCTACCAGTCTTTGAGACATATGTGATGGCAGAAAATATAAAGAAATGCAGCAAACAAGCAAAAAAGAAATAAGGAAAATCATGAATGCCCTATGCAGTGAATTGGATGATGATCTTTTTTTTTTTAAACCTGAGACAAAAGAAAGTTCAGGAAAGTTTTGTTGTCGAGCCTAGAATTCTTACATGCTTATGTTTTCTCAGTGGCATTGCCAAGGCCTGGAATCAAGCATATTTTGGGGAAGGATCTGGTCCAATATTGTTGGATGAAGTCCGCTGCACTGGGAATGAGTTTTCAATCGATCAGTGTCCTAAGAGCCCTTGGGGAGAGCACAACTGTCTCCATAAAGAAGATGCTGGGGTGTCCTGTACTCCTCTAACAGGTTAGAGTCTTACCTAAACCCCTAGTAGTGTCTTGGCAGCCCACATCTCCTTGATTTGAATATAACTGTTAATGAACAGGTGAATACTTTTCCCAAATAAAACTAGAGAAAATGTAACACAAGCTATATATTAAAGATCAACCTTGGGCCAGGCACGGTGGCTCTTGCCTGTAAATCTAGCTATTCAGGAGGCTGAGATCTGAGGATCATGGTTCACAGTTAGCCCAAGCACTAAAGTCCGTGAGACTCTAATCTCCAGTTAACCACTAGAAAACTGGAAGTGGTGCCGTGACTCAAGGGGTAGATCAGCCTCTATACTCATGCTCGATTCCTCCCTCCCTCCTTCCTTTCTTCTTCTCTGTACACACAAAAGGAAAGGAAAAGGGGCCAATGAAATTCTAAATATATACCTATTTATTGACATGGGTACACACTGTTGTTTTTATTAGCAACATCACACATTTCTAACATATCAGGGATGAGCAAGACCACTTAATTTCCTGCCATATAACCCTTTTGCAAATGATTATAAACTTATGTTATTGCTGTGATGACAATAGGTGGCATGTCACACAGTGTTGCAGGTGGTATTTGTTGTGCTAGTAGAAGGCTCTTTTCTAAAAGATTTTTAGTTGCTATAAAAGGTCCCAGAACCTCATGAATATTACGATCTCTGCTGAATATTATTTATGTTTTATTCAGGGAGGGGGGTGACATAGCTTTAAATCTACCTTTTTTGGATTTAAATTTATTTATTGTGTATCTGCTTAGAAACTTTTTTGTGTGTGGGGGGGGTCATAGGGCTTGAACTTGGGCACTGTCCCTGAGCTCTTCAGCTCAAGGCTACTGCCCTACCCTTGAGCTAAGTCCCACTTCCAGTTTTCTAGAGATTACAGATAAGAGTCTCAGGTCCTTTTGTGCCCAGGCTGGCTTTGAACCATGATCCTCAGCCTCCTGAGTAGCTAGGAGTATAGGTGTGAGCCACAGCTAGAAACTTTTGTTAGAGTTCTCTGGAAGCTGGTTACTCATTGAGGTAAAAAAAGATTTAGATTTCAGATCTGTATTAATAAAAGAACAAAGGCAAGACAAGTGCCCTAAGTTTTGTCATTCATGAATGCCCATGGAATAATAAAGCTATAGATATGATACAGTCATAGTTCTATATTTTGGGCTTGCAGTTTAAAGTTTGAACGATTTCCATGTTACAATTGTTTCTTGCTTTTTAAATATCAGCCAACAGTATGGCCTAGGCATAAACAACTCCATTATAAAATTTTTTCCCAAGTAATATTTCACTTTGAGAAATCAGAATATGTTCTTTGGACTGTTTTCCTCCTCGCAGAACAGGCAGGCAGTTTACTAGGAAGAGCTGACAGCAGAAACAACACGAGAGTAGGAATGGACCCTTAGTGAAGAGCATGGATGGAGGCCTTGAGCATGGAGATACTTTTTGCCTTTTCTCTTTTGGAGAATTGATGTGCTTGGACCCCCGTGTCTCCTTCTTGTCACAGATGGAGTCATCCGACTTGCAGGTGGGAAGGGGAGCCACGAGGGCCGCTTGGAAGTGTACTACAGGGGCCAGTGGGGGACCGTGTGCGACGATGGCTGGACCGAGTCGAACACATACGTGGCTTGTCGACAGCTGGGATTTAAGTAAGACTCTTTGCTATGAAGTAGCTGAATGCCAGGTTGTATCTTTAAAAGTCTTCTTGTGGCTTCCTGATTTGTAATCTCTATAATGCTGAAAATATATCTTTTCTCTCATCTATCTATCTATCTATCTATCTATCTATCTATCTATCTATCTATCTCCATCCATTATCTGTTTTCTATTCTATATATTAATCCTTCTATCCACCCATCAATCCAGTTTATCTCATATCCATGTATCAGTACATTTATGTATCTATCTATGTATCAACTTTTTATAAGTGGATAAATAACCATTCCTTGCCATTTGCATCAACTTTCCTACCACCTCTCTTCTTAAACAAATCAATTGAAGCCAGTGGTGCCTTCTAAGTCTTGAAATTTGTGATAATTATCACTGTTATTTGAGAAACGCAACACACTCGTCATGAGATGACCTTTAGAACTCACTTTCTCTGAGTTTTGCACTTTGGGCAGTGTATTCCATGTCACACGCACAATGCATTCTAGTGTGAGGATTTACGTTGGCTGAAGTAATGGCAAATGACGCCTTTGAGCGAATACTTGAATGAAGCCCATGAATGCTCATTCTTTGTTTTCCTTATTTCTGTGTCATGCTTGAAATAGTGTTCTCATACTTAAATGATTGACAAAGTTCTTTCCTTGCAGCTTGAGGTGACGCTAATTGCAAATGTGCACAAAGACTTAAATGCTTTATGTTGGAACATGCCATGTTAAAATATATAAATACAATATATTATAAATTATTATGCCTATTAATTTATAAAACAATATAGAAGAGAAAGTATAGCAAAAGAAGAAAATGAAATACTATGTAATTTTCTTTATTCTTATATTCTGGTTATTATAACTTGTATATATAACTGCATCTCCTCTAATAATGAGCATTGGAGTTTTGCCTGCACATTTTTTACTTTGTATTGCTTCACAATCACAAGTTTTACTGGTAATTTCATATCCACTAAATAGACCTATCATAATATATGTATAATATCCAAGTTAACTTTTAGGTAAATATTAATTTTATATTAGATTAGTAATAAATAATGTTATATGAGGATGTAATTGTGTATAATTACCCCATATTTTGAAATTTATTGAGCAGAGCAGTTTTGTTTTGTTTTTCCAGTACTGGGCTTGAATTTGGGGCTTCTGTGCTGTCCCTAAGCTTTTGTGCTCAAGGCTAATGCTCTACCATTTGAGCCACAGCTTCATTGCTGCCTTTTTTGGTAATTAATTGGAGATAAGAATCTCATACTTTCCTTTCCTGGCTGGCTTTGAACCATGATCCTCAACCTCCCGAGCAGCTAGAATTACAGGTGTGAAGCACCAATACCCAGGCCCAAGAGTTATTAAATTACTAGGTCAGAGGGTATGAGGTATCAGACAAAAAATTACTGACAAGTAGGAATTGCTTAGCATTTGTCACTTTTGTTTAAGTGAATCTGTTACACAGAAAAATGTGATGTTGCAGCTGGGAGTTTGGCCTAGTGGTAGAGTGCTTGCCTAGCATGCATGAAGACCTGGGTTCGATTCCTCGGTACCACATACCCAGAAAAAGCCAGAAGTGGCATGGTATCCTTAATATGTGGCTATTAGAGCCAAATAGTACAAGAGCGATGACTCAATATTTGGTTACCCATTGTTATGGACATGGTATTGGAGATATAAACATCACTACATAGACATAAAAATTTATGACTCTGTAGACATAATGTTTTATTACATAGATTAATATGTATCTATGACATACAAACCCTCAGCTTAATTTTAATTATGTTCTAAAATCTAAGTGCCAGTGATTATATATAGAGATCCCCTTCTTGAGTACTTATTTGTTAAATGTGACATTTGAAATATGATGTAAACATCAATGTTAATAAATTCTTTAATTAAAAAAAAAAGCCAGAAGTGGTGCTATGGCTCAGATGGTAGAGCTCTAGCCTTGAGAAAGCCCAAGGACAGTGCTCAGGTCCTGAGTTCAAGCCCTGTTTCTGGCAAAAAAATAGAAAGAAAGCAAGCTGTGATCTTCTTCATGAATTCAGAGACATTACTAGACCCCATATGTTTTCATCATTTTCTTTATTAATGAAAAGAATTGAGCGATAGTAACTTTCTCCTCCATATTTTACTATTTCTTTGGTAAGTCTCTTCAGCTTTTCTTTCATACATAGATAGAAGACCCACTGGTTCTAAAAGTGTTCTCATACTGTGCTACTGCGAGCATGTGCTTACTGAGGAATTTTTGAAAAAAAATTTGGAAAGAGAAAGAGGGAAAACAACTTCCTGGTATATCTGTTATGTATGTAGTTGAAAATAACAGACTGATGAATTTTTCCAGGAAGATGGGATAAGTTGAAAGTGATAGGTATATGAGATCTGCAGCTGATGAGTTAACAAGATTAGTAGGGAGAAAATTAAGATAGACTAAAAAGTGCATTGTCTTAACTTTTAAAGTGTCAGGTGTTTAAATAAATTTAAGCAACTGGAGAAAATCATGGTGAATTAAAAGAGCCTTTTACATTCTTTTCTTTTCTTTCTTTCTTTTTTTTGCGGATCATGGCCTGAGCACTGTCATTGAGCTTTTCTGCCTAAAGGTAGTACTCTACCACAGTGGCCACAGCTCCACTTTTAGTTTTCTTGCAGCTCATTGGAGATAAGAGTCTCACAGACTTTCCTGTCCAGGCTGACTTCAAACCATGATCCTCAGATCTCAGCCTCCTGAGTAGGATTACAAATGAGCCACCAGGGTCTGGCACTTCTTGTATTCTTAATGTCAAAATAATAGAAACATAAAGTAAGAGAAATGATTGACATGAAACATTATTATTAGAGATGAATTTTATCAACCTTTAGAACACAAAGACACCATAAAGATCTTTTAAGCTCACTGCTGTCTGGAAGCTTGGATATTTTTGGAACCAGAGGACAATTGAAAGGAGGATGAGAGAAGGTGCAGGTTGACCTAATACGTTTTACAAATATTTCTTATTTCCAGGCATATAATTCCTTACAAATACATGTGATGTAATATATACTGGAAAGTCGGTTGGAATACCAGTGATAAAGTTTATAAAAATTAAACTCACATGTAAAGCTAAGAGTACTATCACTATTCTGATTTTCATGGGCTGACATTTGAGTTGGGCCCCACCCTTGAGCAATCACTGAAGGAACACGCCTTTCATTTTGGAGAAGAGAACACTAAAGAGCTGTAAGGGAGGGGATAAAATCACATGAGCTCAGAAAGCTCACCAGGGGCCAAAACCATACAGGCAGTTCCCAGGAATACTTACAAAGTTGGGAATTGGATGTTAATCACCTTAGGTGAAAGGATGAACTGTAGACAGACACAAGAATGAATCTCCCATTAGCTCCTTATGGACTCAATCAGAAATTATGAAGAAGACTAAAATGTATGATGAAAGCAAACACCACTCAGAGTCTCCAAGGTAAGAGAAAGACCAAATGCTTGTCTTCTGAAGTCATGATGCTAATTAGCCTGTTTGTTTTATGGTTCTCTGCAATGTAAGGCAGCAGTCGTGAGCAGAATGTTTATTTCATTGCCACAGATATGGCAAACAAGTCTCTGCAAACCATATTGAAGAAAGCACAGGGCCCATATGGCTGGATGATGTCAGCTGCTTGGGAAAGGAAAGCAGTTTTCTGCTGTGTCCCAGGAAGCAGTGGGGCAAGCACGATTGCAGCCACCGAGAAGATGTGGGCATCGCCTGCTACCCTGGCAGTGATGCCCGCAGACCTTCCCAAGGTGAGCATTGGCTGCTGCTTCTGAGATTTCCTAATCACTATCCTCTGGCCTGAGGGTGAAGCATTTTTCATCAATAGTATTTTGCTTACCTGTTGGTTTCCCAAGAAAAATAATCTTTGAGTCTTTTCCATGGATAAAATTTGTTACTCCTCAGGTGTGTGTGTGTGTGTGTGTGTGTGTGTGTGTGTGTGTGTGTGTGTATGTGTAAGAGAGAGGGGGGGATTTTTTTCTCATTTAATGTATTTATAATGTATAATGGCATGTGTCTGAAAGGTGGAAGAACCAGAAATATCCATTCAACTATCCCTTGGTCACTTATTCACATTTTCATTGATCTTGAGTCCTAAGACTTTGCCAATACTAGGACTTGAACTCTTAGTCTCTCTCTTGGCCTTTTCACTCAGGACTAGTGTTCTTTCACTTTGTGTTATGTCTCTACTTCCAGCTTTTTGTTGATTAATTGGAAAGAAGAGTCTCAATTTATTTGCCCAGCCTGGGTTCGAGCTATGATCCTCCAGCTAGGAGTGTGGCCTAGTGGTAGAGTGCTTGCCCTAGCATTCATAAAAACCCTGGGTTCAATTCCTCAGTACCACATAAATAGAAAAAGCCGGAAGTAGCTCAAGTGGTTGAATGTTATCCTTGAGCAAAAGAAGCTCAGGGACCATGCCCAGGCTCTGAGTTAAAGTTCCAGGACTGGCAAAAAAACCATCTTTTCCAGGTGCTGGTGGCTCACACCTATAACCCTAGCTACTCAGGAGGCTGAGATCTGAGGATTGCAGTTCAAAGACAGCCTGAAAGTCCATAAGATTCTTATCCCCAATTAACAACCAGAAAACCAGAAGTGGCACTATGGGCTCAAGTGGTAGAGCACTAGCCATGAGCTGAAATGCTCAGGACAGTGCCCAGGCCCAGAGTTTAAGCTCTTTGACCAACCAATCAACCACCCAACCAACCAACAAAAAACTATGATCCTCAAATCTTAGCCTCCTAAATAGCTAGGATTACAGACATGAGCCTCTGGTGCCTGGCTAGCACATGCTTTGATATAAAAACAAGACTTTTCCCTTTCCCCATCTTATGATTTTTCTATAGTCCTGAGGTCTGTTCAGTGCTTTGTCATCAGCTATCTGCTGGTTCTTCAGAGATCTCAATGGGGTTTTGAGTGGATTCATTGCTTTCAATAATCCCTCTTTCCCATCTTTTAAAAATATACTTCCAAGAAGTTCCCTGCCAGGTGTCTTTCCTGTTCCGTAATTATAATTTTTATCAGACTCCTGTTTGGATAACAGGTAAGTTGCTTCTCTTGTAGTCCTGAAATACTTTGGATACAGATCTTCAAACAACAATTAAGCATTCTAGACAAATTCTTAATGTCTGGTGAAAAGGGCAGAATAAACATTAATGAAAAATAGACATGGAAGTCAGGTAATGGTAGTTCATCCCTGTAGTTCTAGATACTTAGGAGGCTGAGATTTGGGGGATTGTTGTTGGAAGCTGGGAGGAAAAGTTGGAGATTCTGTCTCCAACATAGCAAAATGCTGGGCTGAGGAAATTCGTGGAGTTGGGATAAATGAGAAGAGAAAATGATGAATAGAGTGCCATGTTGAATTGAAGTCTTTTGTACAGCCATTTAAAGACAGTAAAAATATACTTTTAAACCTTGGCTGTAGGCCTAGCTCAACAAGAAAGCAAGCTGAACACTCACAGGCCCTGTGTTCATACCCCAATCCCAGCAGAAAAACAAAACCAAAGGTAGAAGGATGTATTTATAACATTTGCCAGGATAAATCACAGCTTTATTATTTATCTGTACAACTATGATATACATCTCTGCATATGTGGATAGATGTTAAGATATTCACCCGCAGGCTTTAACTTTAATCTCAGGATTGAATCATCTTCTTATTTATTGATTGGTTGATTGGTTAATTGGTCCCAGCACTGGAGCCTGAACTCATGGCCTTATGATCTTAAATAGCTTTTTGCTCAAGGCTGGTGTTCTACCATATGAGTCTAACCTCCACTCTGGCTGTTTGCTGGCTAGATGGGGTTAAGAATGTCTCAAATTTTTCTGCCCAAGGTTGGCTTCAAACTTCAAATGTCAGCTCCCTGAGTAGCCAGAATCACAGGTATGAGTCCCTTGATGCCTGGTTTTGTTCATAGATTTTCTTTTTAAGATAGGAAGTAAACACAAGTCTGGGTTAATGTTCTTTTAATATTTAAAAGTTTGTTGGCACTTCTGCAGTGTCATTCATTCATTTCACAAACCACCATTGGTTTTTCTTTGGATACCAGGTGATATTCGGAACACTGGGGATACAAGACAGAACAATACGAGCAATTTGACTTTGGGATTTCAAAATACATAGACATGGAGATAGATTTTTTATTAATGTCTTTTGCCTTTCCTCCCTTAAAAATTGTCTGATCTTTAACAAATATATTCTGTGAAATCTCATAGGTTAGCACAAGTTTGCTTATTTGGTTCTTCTAATACTTTTGAATCATGGTTAGGTTTTCCTATCAGACTGATGGATGGAGAGAATAAGAAAGAAGGGCGCGTGGAAGTCTTTACCAATGGCCAGTGGGGAACAATCTGCGATGATGGCTGGACTGACAAGGCTGCCACTGTGATCTGCCGGCAGCTTGGCTATAAGTAAGGGAGCTCATTATTTGGACTGGCTTCTTGATGACCATTTCTGATTTGTTTTGAGGTTTGTTCTCATTTGTGACTTTACAAAAAACAGCTTTCTTTTTTGACAGTATTGGGGTTTAAACATAAGGCTTTGTGCATACGAGGTGGGTACTCTACCACTTGAGCCATGCCCCCCTTCCCTAAATCTAATGCCACTCGTTGAAAAATGTAGGCAGAATATTATCTTAATTCAGAATTATAAAGCAGTAACAAATAGTGTCTCACTAAACCTTTCTATTTTTCCTCTAGAAAAATGCACTATTTTCCACAAGAAAGTTTTTTTTTTATAAAAAATATTTTAAGAGTCTACTAAGCCAGAAACTGGTGGCTCATGCTTATAATCATAAGTATCCAGAAAGCTGAAATCTAAGGATCACAATTCAAAGCTAGCTTAGGCAGGAAAGTCTGTGAGATGCATTTTTGGTAGCTAATTGGAGATATAAGAGTTTCATATATTTTCATACCCAAATTAAAGTATATCTAATTTGTGTCTTACATTGAAATTCTTGCAAAGATATAAGTTTGACATATTTTTATATGAAATTTAAAAGTTAAATTATAACTGGTACTGATAGCTCATGCCTAGCTGCTCAGGAGGCTGAGACCTGCGGATCATGGTTTGAAGCCAACCGAGGCAGAAAAGTCCCTGTGAGACTCTTATCTCCAATTAACCACTCAAAAACTGGAAGTGAAAGAAACAAACAAAAAAAACCTGGAAGTGGTACTGTGGCTCAAAGTGGTAGAGTGCTAGCCTTGAGTGAAAGAACTCAGAGACAGAGCCAGGCCCTGAGTTCCATCCCCACAACCTTCCAAAAGTAAAAGTTAAATTGTTTTTATAAGTAGATTTGATTTTGTCATCTATTACAAATATATGAAGGAGAATTATTTCTTAGGTCTATAGAAAGTATAGTTATTTTACCCTTGAAATTGAAATTGTTCTTCCTTCTCAGAACATATATTTGCATGTGTGTATATGTGTCTAGGTGCGTTTGTGTATGTGCAATATACATATACATGTATACACAGTCTGGAGGATATTACATAGACCTTAGTTTCTATAACCCAGCTTGGGAAACTGAATGTTATTGTATTTTTAAACTCCTTATGGGCCACTCCCACCTTCTTACTTCACCATCCCAACGTGAACACTATCTCAAATTTTTGTGTAATTTCATTGCATCTTCATAATCTTAACACTATAGAGATCCTTAAACAATAGCTTTGTCTATTTAAAAAAATCTATTTTTACAAAGTTAAATCATAATACTTTGGGCCCTTCATTTTCTTTTTTTTCTTCTTTCCATATATTTTTTATTGTAATTAATAGAAGGGTTACATTGTATTCACCAGATAGAAGGTGCATTACTTCACATACATTGATACCCTTTCTCTTGTCTTGGTCCCCATTCCCCTCCCTCTACCCCCTCCCCCCATCCTGTTTCCCCCCCTTCCCTATCCTATTTCACATAACCAAATACCCACATATACAATATATCTGATAACAAGGTGAAATACTGTAACAATATGAGATAGCCAAGGGACAGCAAAAGAGATGAAAGATAACATAGTACATTAAGGACAACAATCATTCATTATATGGCTTTTGTTCTATATCCTGGAGGCCCTTTCATTTAATGTTATCCTATATGGCCTTATATATCTAGGTTTTGTTCTATTGTAAATCTCTGCTAGGAGAGCCCAAGGTTTCTACTGATTATGACAAATGAGGGAAACCATTGAGCCTATGTTCCTTTCAAACTCTTATACTACCTACATTGTCAGATAAATTTACTTAACACATGATATTTTCATAAAGTACAATCCACTGTAATTCTGTTCCAGGAGAGATGATAGGCCCTTCATTTTCTTGTCACTCTTCCTAGATTTGTTTTTGAGATTAATTTCTGTTGGTCTATGTCACTGTAATCTGCTCATACTCATTTTTTGTAGTATTAAATTATGTTAACAGTCATGAAAGAAAATGGTCTTCCAAATACACACAGGTTAATTGATTTTTTTTTGGTTTTTTTTGCCAGTCCTGGGCTTGAGCTCAGGGCCTGAGCACTGTCCTTGGACTTTCTCAAGGCTAGAGCTCTACCACTTGAGCCTCAGCACCACTTCTGGCTTTTTTCTATGTATGTGGTACTGAGGAATCGAACCCTGGTCTTCGTGCATGCTAGGCAAGCACTCTACCACTAGGCCAAACTCCCAGCCAGGTTAATTGATTTTTATATGTCAACATTAATGAACAGACAAAAGTATCTCGGAGTCATATGAATGCTTGACTAAGTCTCTCACATCCTTAAAGAATGCTTCACTTCTAGGGGTCCTGCTAGAGCAAGGACCATGGCTTATTTTGGGGAAGGAAAAGGCCCCATCCACATGGACAATGTGAAGTGCACAGGAAATGAGAGGTCCCTGGCTGACTGCATCAAACAAGATATTGGACGACACAACTGCCGCCACAGTGAAGATGCAGGAGTTATTTGTGATTATTTTGGCAAGAAAACATCAGGTCACAATAATAAAGGTAAGTCTCCTTTGCAGGCCCTGAACACATGAAAAACTACTCATGCATACTTCATTCCCACACAAGGTGCTCTGATCATGAAAATCTCATGCAAGGAGGCTGCATGCAGCCCTGTATTACTTGTGTCAGTGCTGAGAGCCAGTGCTTGGTGCCTGGAAAAATTGCAAAGGTAAACAAGGATATCTGCCATGCTCTAAATGTGTAAAAACAGTGTAATGACCCAATTTTCCCTACATGCTGAATGTAATAGCTTAATAAATACCTTTTAATAATTTATATTCTATTTAATTCTTTAGATTCACTCAGATTCCTTAAGCAACTAAAAACATAAACCTAAGTTATAATAAGCTATGTCAATCAATTAAAAATATGAGATATCATGGATTTGTTCTGTTACTTTTTCATACCTTCACCTAGTTGTACCTTATCTTGATTTTTTTTTTTTTGTGGCAGGCAATGCTACCAAACCTCAATAGAAAGATGTCATGTCAGAGTAGTTACAAAACAGAATCTGGTTTATCAACAAACGGATCTTCTGCTGGTCAAGAATTGGTGACTTGTATATGATGAACAGATGAAAGCCAGAAACATTACTGTTCCTAAAAGACTGTGGTCTAGCTTCTTAAATATTTTATTTCAGTGTGTAGCTTTAAATAGATTCTCCTTCCCTGTGGTTTAGAATCTTTTGTCCCAGAATTATGTGTACTTTATGTTTTGCTTGCTCAGCATTTTATCAGCCCCTTTCTTGGCTGATAAACATTGAAACGATTTGGGTATGGTTGGAAAGTTTTGTTTTTCTAATAGGCTAATTTGCAGTGTCATCTAGGTGACTCATATCCAAAATGTTGAAAGTCCAGCTTTGGACAACATACTTCTGAGATCATTTGGCAAATTAACACATTGTTGAAATATTTTCTCTATCAAGAATTCACTACTGTAGGGCTTAGTGAAGTGGCTCAAGTGGTTGAATGCCTGCCTACCAATTTTGAGATTCTGATTTCAAACCCTAGAATGAGCAAGGAAGGAAGGAAGGAAGGAAGGAAGGATGGGAGGAAAAGAAGTGAACTTGCAGCTGATTCCCTTCTTATTAGGAGGATTCAATTGGAATAATTGTCTTCTTACACATATAGTAATCATTTTGTGCATATATATTTAGGTAAAGAAACCATCCCTATATAAAATCTACTTTGTATCTTTACCCATCTTTTATATACCACCTCTTATATATGATCTATACATGTATACCTGCTACGTAATGTATCATTATGCATAATATATATTATAATATAACATACGTAATGCATGTGTACATTGAATATGAAATATATACCCACATTATAAACAATGTACTATATATGATACACATATGCACAATGTAGACAATATACTGTATGTAATATACACATGCACATTATAAAAACATAATATATGATATGCATATTATATATACTATATATATGATGTGTGTGTATGTGTGGTATAGTGCTGAGGACTGAATCCAGGAAATTTAACATATATACATATACATATATACGCACATATACATATATATACATATATATGTATATTTTTTCGGTCCATCATGGGGCTTGAAGTCTGGGCCTGAGCGTTGTCCCTGAGCTCTGCAGCTCAAGGCTACTGTCCTACCCCTTGAGCCAGTACTACTTCTTCTTCATATATATATATATATATGTATATATTTTCTTGTCAGGTAATGTATAGAGAGGTTACAGTTACATTCGCCAGATAGTAGGTGCATTACTTCTCACACATTGATACCCCTTCTCATGGTTCTTCATGTATTTTCAATCTAACTCTTTTGTACATTCATGGCAGAAATCTAGGAAGCTGGCTTTCATCTGTTACTATACTATATCAGTAAGTAGATGTAAATTCAGATCAAAATTCTAGTTTGGGGATTGTGCTTTCTTTCTCTGAGTTAGACTTTGATCTATGTTTTAAGAAGAAGGTTGTATTTAGGAAGTGACCTAGACTGTTATAACTTTTACAATTATCTTTCTTAATGCTCTTGATTTTTTTTTTTTTGCCAGTCCTGGGCTTGAGCTCAGGGCCTGAGCACTGTCCTTGGACTTTCTCAAGGCTAGAGCTCTACCACTTGAGCATCAGTGGCACTTCTGGCTTTTTTCTATGTATGTGGGACCGAGGAATCTAACCCAGGTCTTCATACGTACTAGGCAAGCACTATACCACTAGGCCAAACTCCTGGCCCCTTGTTCTTGAATGTTTAAAGAGCTTCTATAACCAGCAGAAGGAGACCTTGGTAACTTCTGCACAGGGTGGACTCATTCAGCAGCCTATGAAACCCTTCCGAGCTGAGGGATAGAAAACGCCATGTAGTTCATCATCTGCTTGCACATTGTTGCCTCAGTGGAAAAAAAAATTGCTTCAATGAAAACAAATTTGTTTTTAATTGTTAAAAGAATTATCTAATACTGTAAAAAAAACAGGGATTTAAAATATAGAAAAGCTCATGGGGGAAAGGTGTCTATCATGGGTTTAGTCCTCTATTGACAATGTGACAACTAATTCCTCACCCTTTTCTGCTCCAGACCCCCCACCCTCTGTTTGTGGGTTACGACTATCACACCATCGGCAGAAGCGGATCATTGGTGGGAAAAATTCCTTAAGGTAAAAATGTACGCAAAACCATTTTCCCACCGTACAGAGTTATTTATATCGATAGCATGCTACAAACTTGAGATTGCCTATTCATACATAAGGAATTTATTTCTCTTAATTTCCTAAATTAAATGCAGATCACATCAATTTATTTTACAGAGATCATAGTTTTATGTCTCTAGCCCGTGTAGACGAGATAAATACGATGTGGCAGGGACAAAATAATTTTAAGAAAAATGTATAGTTGTACAGACCCATTTAATCTAGAATATATAGATTTCTGATTTGACTCATTTGTAATGGAACATTTAATTTGAATTGGCTAATGGGAAGTCAGCACTTTGTTTTATTCAATACCCTGTGGGCTTTCATTCACTCATTCATTGTGTGTGTCTGTTTGTGTCTGTGTCCTGGTACAGGGGCCTGGACACTCGCTTTCTCTTAGCTTTTTTTTTTCGGCCAGTCCTGGGGATTGAACTCAGGGCCTGAGCACTGTCAAAGGGCTTTCCTCAAGGCTAGAGCTCTACCACTTGTGCCACAGCACCACTTCTGGCTTTTCTATGTATGTGATACCAAGGAATTGAACCCAGGTCTTCATGCATGCCAGGAAAACACTACCACTAGACCAAACTTCTGTCCCTGTCCCTTAGTTTTTTACACTCATGACTGGGGCTGTCCTGGAGATATGAGTCTCACAGACTTTCCTTTGTGATCTGGGTCTGTATGATGATCCTCAGATCTCAGCTTCCTGAGCAGCTAGGGTGAGAGAGATGAGCCACACCAGTGTCTCCTTCAGGTTAGTGGATAAGGAGAAAAGCCACACTCAAAGTACACAAAATGGAGACTTGGCTCGTTTCTAAATATGTCAGTGATTGATGTAACATCTATAAAAGCCCACAGGCACATCTTCAGAGATGCTGGTGTGTGGTGTGTTCAGAGTTGAAAACAGGAAGAGACCTTCAGCACCATCACAAGAGAGTCACTGCTCTCCTGCTTTCTTTACTTTGTTTTCCTTCTTTCTTTTTTTCTTTTCTTTTCTTTTCTTTTCTTTTTTTGCCAGTGCTGGGGCTTGAACTCGGGGCTTGGGCACACTGCCCTTGGACACTTTTTGCTCAAGTGGCTAGTTCTGCCACTTGAACCACAGCACCACTTCTGGCATTTTCTGTGTATGTAGTACCGAAGAATCAAATCAAACCCAGGGCTTCATGCATGTGAGTACTGTACCACTAGGCTGTGATCCCAGCCCTTTGTTTTCCTTTTGTGGATATGTGGCTTGCTTTCTTCCCAGGGGTGGTTGGCCCTGGCAGGTGGCCCTCCGGCTGAAGTCTTGGCATGGAGATGGCAGGCTCCTATGTGGAGCTACGCTTCTGAGTAGCTGCTGGGTACTGACGGCGGCACACTGTTTCAAGAGGTACGTGTCCACCTTTCCCTGTCACCCTCAGCAAGGGCTCCTGCCCAGCCCTGTGCTGCTAGATAGCACTTAGGGGGAAGTGTGGGAGGTGACAGCTAAAAAACAACCCCCACCTCCTGTGAGAGTCCACTTGCTTACCCTGGTGGCAAAAGGAACTCTGAATCTAGGGAGAAGGGAAGGTGAATTTTTGGAGGGAAGGGAGTTGGAGTAGGACTTCCCTCAAGAACCGATCTGAAATCATGGCAGCAAAAGACAGGCTGATTCTCGTAAGACAGTAGAAAAATGAAGTAAAATGCTGCCTTTCATTCCAAGAAATCTGGCTTAGACACAGCAGAACGAAGAAGGCTCCTAGGTTTTAGTGGCCAATCTTTTTTACTTCGTACTACCCATGTCATGTGGTTGCCCACAACATTAATTCAGTCTTGGCTAGCAATGAATGATAGCGCAGTGTTTAGATAAAGCAGTGGAAGAGTCTGCTGTCCTGTCTTCTTGTTTCAAGTTACTGTAAGGAAACTGTACTCACTTTATCAAAGAGAATTATGCTTTGTTCTGAGTGCCACACTACCAAGAAACAACATGGTGCACCTCAAAGGGTAAGCAAAAAGAGGTTCCATTCATTGCCTATTGCTTCAAATACCACCCATGTTAGAAGGAGGTGAGCTGCTTTTTTGTTTTAACATAAGGTTTTTTTTTTTGTGGCTGCTATTTCCTTTTTGTGTGTTATTCTTTAACACTGGAGCAGTATAAAGGTGGGCTAGACTACAAGTGGAAGGAAGAGATTTGTTCTGCAGACTACTGAAGCAGAGAATGGCTGTTTGAGAGGACAGGGTGAGGAAGGGGTGAGCCTCCTTGGAAGGAGAGCAGAGTATAGCATTAGTATTATTAGCGGGGCTATCAAATCACAGAATTAAGTAAGGCTTGGAATGCTGGAGCTGTGGATCTCTGTTCTACTCACTAAGTAATGAGAAACACCAAGGGTTTTTGAACCTTGAAATGTGATCAAAGGGAGAGTTTTAGGAGATGAGTCATTTGGAGCTGTGTGGGAGAGATCTGAAGAGGAAAAGCAAAACAGATAAAGGTACATTAAGGAGGTTGAAAAACAGAAAAATCTTTGCCTGTGGGTTTGCATGTCTTTTTCTGGAGTGGCTTAAAATTTAAAACTCTCTATGGGAGGAACTGGTAGGGCTCTTTATATTCCTCTATAAGAGGAAGACTAGTTATAATACTGTAATAACAGAGAGAGAGAGAGAGAGAGAGAGAGAGAGAGAGAGAGAGAGAGAGACAGACAGACAGACAGAGAGAGAGAGAGACAGACAGACAGACAGACAGAGACAGACAGACAGAGACAGAGAGACAGAGACAGAGAGGTAGAAAAATAAAGATAGGTGGTCTGAAGACATTGTATTGGAAATCAGTGTAAGTCAGTACAGTGTCACAGGAGGAAGATATGGATTTGGCTATCAAGACCCAGCTTTTGGTCAACTTTCGCTTTTTAGAAATTGTTTCTCCTCTTGGTGCCTCATTTTACTCCATTGTAAAGTGAAGTTAAGCAGTATTCCATTGTGAGATCACTGTACAAATAATCTGTAAATTATTATGGAAATCTTACAGAAAGTATGAAATTCAAAACCAACAGCAGTTATTATTGTGGTTAGGGTAAAAGAGAGGAAGGGAAGAATAAGGATATTAGCAAAAGAAAGGACTAAAAATGTGTTACTTTTCACTTACAGGAGGAGAATAAAGTAGAAAAGGAAGAGAAGCTGAAGAAGTCTAATTAGGGGCTTAGGGTTTAGACAAAGTATTCTACATGTTATCTTTAGGTTTTCTTCCACTTTTATTCAAGACTCCATGCCTTTCAACTCAATTTAAAGTTATTGTCTTAAGGGGTTCAAGGACTAAAGAAGGAAAGTAAAATATTCCCTTAGTTTGAAAAGCTTCAATATGATTTTGGGTTTTTGGTTTGGGGTGGGGCAGGTTGAGTTGGTTCATTCTGTTTTTCCTCCCGCAGCCTTTTTCTTTTAGACATTGCCTAGATTCACTATCTGTCTCATTGGTGCTTATGTATCAGGTGTCTACCATGTAACTTGGCATATAACAGGTCATCCTGAGTGCTTGCTGCACGCTAAACGTGCAAATGGTGGCTGTATATAAGACATTTGGGCTTTTAGTTAGAGGATAGTGATAATTTTACATCTGGATCAACGTTTAACTCCTTCCATATGTCATTGGGCATTTCCTCCTGTGGTCTGCTTGGTGTAAGGTAAGGCCAGTTGATTAAAGGGCAGCATCTTCACATGCTTTGGCTACACTGGAAGACTTAGTTATTGAGAGAAGGGGGAACACTGCATAACAAATACGTTACATCTGATGGGTCAGTAATGTGCTGGGTTTTCTGGGCTTCCTGTTTGAAGTGCCACTTCAGTCCTCCTTGTGCTGAGTTTAAGAAAAGGCAGAGAGCCAGATCCTAGTGATTAGAACAAGACCCAGGAATTTTTTTTTTTTTCTTTTAAGTCTGCATTTGGGGACTTTGGTTCCAAATAATCCTCTATTAATCTGGAGAAGTTTGCAAAATAGAGACTGTGGTGTGGAACAAAGGAGCCCCACTGAGAAGTTATTCAGCTTAGATTGCTTGCAGGGCATATGTAAATGATGTTTATTACTATAATACTTGTAGCTGGGTGGGGTGTATGTCTGAATTCTGTATTTGAAATTTGTTCTTTTATCTTCTTATTCTGTTTGTATTTCCTTTATTTTGTCAAGCCTGGGGCCTGTGTACACATGAAGGTATTTTTGTGTGTGTGCAATAGGCACTATCTGATACTTGTATCTGAGTACTGACACAAACCAGTGCTCATTTTTTGAGGGGGTGGAGTGGGGTGCTAAGGCTGGAATTCAAGGTCTGGGAACTGCACCCCCTTTTTGTTTACACAATGCTAACACTTTACCATGTGAGCTACAGTGCCATTTCAGCTTTTCAGTGGTTAGATGGAAATAGGAAACTCACAGACTTTCCTGCCTAGGCTAGCTTCAAACCACAATCCTCCCATCTCAACCTCCTGAGTCCGTAGGATTACAGAGGTAAATCATCAACCAGTGCCTGGCTTCAGGTTAGTGCTCTTGAGCAGTCATTTCTGAACAGTAAGACTCAGACATGGCTGCTGAATTATTTTATGATGTAGAATGGGACTTTTTTTTTTTTGCCGGTCCTGGGCTTGAGCTCAGGGCCTGAGCACTGTCCTTGGACTTTCTCAAGGGTAGAGCTCTACCACTTGAGCCTCCGCACCACTTCCGGCTTTTTTCTATGTATGTGGTACCAAGGAATTGAACCCGGGTCTTCATGCATGCTAGGCAAGCACTTTAACCACTAGGCCAAACCCCCTGCCCTAAGATGGGACTTTTTGATGTTCTTTTTTCCTTTCTTCCCATAGTCATGTCTACTTTATACAGTCTTCAAATCAAGTTAGGGTAGGAATGATGGCCTAGTGAGGATGAAGTCAGAATGCCACTGTGACCCATCCCCATCCTGCGGGGCCCACTCTTCTGGGTGATCCCTACTTATAGGCCTGCTGCCATTTTGTTTTACATTTTCTCCATTGTTAAAGCCATAGCACATTTGGAATGTCATATCCTTGTTAACAGGTTCAAGAGAAAACATGTTTGTTTGTTTTGTAGTAGTCTTGTAAATCCTTCACAACAGAGTTTGTTCTTGCCCTTTCCTATACAGAATCATTTCTATAAAGTACCATGCAATTACCATCTGTTTATAACTGAAAAGTACCTGAGCATGAAACTCATTCTTTTTAATTGCCCATTCTGATAACAAACACTAGTTTTGAGGAAAGTCCATACTTGACACAAGGATTGTGTGTGTGTGTGTGTGTGATTCTACTCCAACTTTGATTTGCTCAAGATTATAACTTTATCTGATTTTTATCTTTTTGACTTTTTGCCTAGGCATGCCATAGCAGCTGGAAATGGTCAAGAGATTATTGCTTTGGAAAAATCAGGAATGTGTAGATCTTTCTCAGTAGAAAGACAAGCCCCAGAGGTAACGGGACTTGCTTTTTAGGAACACAGCATATCAGATGGCTGGCACAATCCATCATCTGTGTGGAAGAGCAGAGGTATAAAGGACCAGGTCTTTGCTGACATGCACACTGTTCTGGGTCATAGTAAAACCACTTCCTGTGTACATGCTGTGTATCAGTAAGGCTCAATGCAAGATTCTTTTGAGGAGGTTACTTCTGCCCAGCAGCTGGAACCATTCTCATAAACAACTTTAGTTGACCTCTTTTTGAGTTTCTTGTAGTAGTAGCAGATGTGTGTGTATAGCCTGAATAAACACACACACACACACACACACACACACACACACACACACACACACACTACAAATTGACCTTAAAACCTAAACTAAACCTTAAAACCTAAACTTAAAATCTATCCCTGAGCTCTTTTGTTCAGGGCTAGTGCTCTACCACTTGAAGCCACAATGCCCCTTCCAGGTTTTTTTTTGTTTGTTTTGTTTTTGTTTTTGTGTGAGTCTCATAGAGACTTTTCTGCTTGGGCTAGTTTTGAACTGTGATCCTCAGGTCTCAGCTTCCTGAGTCGCTAGGATTACAAGCATGAGCCACTGGTGCCTGGTTTGAATTTTTAATTCTAGTAACTTTTTTTGGGGGGGGAGTATTCTTCTAACCCCAGAATCCCAGACATTTAATTTTACTAAACTGCTGGGTATCAGCTTGCTCAAGACTGTCTGAGAAGTTTTGTTTGAGGGGGAAGGGAAGGCATTTTAATGAAGCAAATGACTGCTGTGTCAATCAAAATTGAAAATGTATATTTTAGAAGGGTTTTTCAATATAATAAACATAAGGCAACAGGACAGCAGTGGCTCACCCCTGTAATCCTAGCTTCTTAGGAAGCTGGAGGAACATGGTTCAAAGCCAAGCCTATGTGGAAAAGTCAATGGGACTTTCACCAGTAGAAGGACAGCTTTAAGTGCGTCTCAAGTGGTAGAGTGTCAGCTGAGCAAGCATGAGTTCAAAGTCAAGACAAAAACGAATCCTAAGGGCTGGGAGTGTGGCCTAGTGGTAGAGTGTTTGCCTAGCGTCCACGAAGCCTTGGGTTCAATTCCTTGGTGTCACATATACAGAAAAAAATAGAAGTGGTGCTGTGTGGCTCAAGTGGTAGAGCTCTAGCCAAAGACTGCCCAGTCCTTGAGTTCAAGCCCCAGAATTGGCAAAAAAAAAAAAAAAAAAAAAATCCTAGAAAAATGTACAAAGTTCAACTAGCAAGTCCTTTAGATACACAGAAAAATCTGGGAGAATGGGAGCATGGCCTAGTGTTAGCATGCGCACCTAGCATGCCCACAGCCCTGGGTTCAATTCCCTGGTATCACATAGACAGAAAAAGTCAGAAGTGGCGTTATGGCTCAAGTGACACGGTTCTAGCCTTGAACAAAAAGTGTCCAAGGACAGGCCCTAGTTTAGGCTCTAGGACTGGCAAAAAGAAAACAAAACAAATAAACAAACAACCCCCCCCCCAAAAAAAAACAGAAAAAGAGGCTTCTTTTTGTGCTTTCTTGAGAATCTCAGAAACACAGTATATGTTTCCAAATGTATTAGTAAATTGGGAGTTTGGGCCAGAGTTTTATCCCTGAAATATATAATTATATCCACTAGGCGAGGTGGATGGAAGACAAATATTATTGGGAAATGAATCCAGATTTCTGTAGGCTGCTCTTCAGACCTCCCGTATGAAATGCACTCTAACTAATAATGGATTAAACGAGTGAGGGATTCCAGGCATAGGCTTAGCAGATCCATTTCCCTAAATTAGGACCACTTCAAAAGTATAGGTACAGCTGGATGATGGTGGCTCACATCTATACTCCTTGTTACTCAAGAGGCTGAGATCAGAGGACTTGTTCAAAGCTAGCCTGGGGAGAAAAGTTGGAGAGAGTCGTATCTCTGAAAACCAGAAGTGGAGCTGTGGCTCAAAAGTGGTAGGACAGTGCTTAGGCTCTGAGTTCAAGCCCCACGATGGACAAACCAATTAAAATAAGTAAAAGTATAGATGCTAAGATTCCATTTTGACAAGAATAGTGCATTTTCTTTTGGTTAAATGTTTTCAGTTTATAATCAATGAAGGCCAGATTGGTAAACATACTAAGTCTGGGGGACACATGACTACGATAGCTGATCAAAGAACACATTATATAAACACAGTATGTGTGCGTGTATGCATGTGTATACACACACACACACACACATACACATATATATATGGCACTTTGGTATCTATTAGTAATGTCTTGGGATGCTTACTCACCAGTGATTTGTGGGCATGCAGGGGCAGGAGACCCATGCTTGTCTTTGACATCATCCCTTCAGTGGTTCTGAAGCCTGTGAATTTGAAAGCATCTATGGGACTATGCCAGAGCTATTAATTTAATAGAGATTGTGGGGTATGGATATTTGCATTTTAAAAAGCAATATAGGTAATAACTAGCCAGTACTAATAATATTTGATTTTTGTGGGATGTTTTGTGAAATACAAACTTTGGGGTTAGTTCTTTACACTGTGAGAATTGGTAAGATGTCCCTTTGACTTCAGTACGTTCAGGATGAAAGTGTATGTGTGCCTGGGGACACAGAGCGCTTTCAAAAGCCACAACACACAGAGGTTTCCAGTTAGAAAAAAGTAGCTTTCTAGTTAAGAGTAACTGTGAATGCATCCTTGAAAGTGCTGCTGAAATAGTTGTGTTTAAGAACTCACCTAGTACTTGAATTTTCCAAAACAGTGGTCCCTGTCTTATACGTCGCTATTGGATCAATGATTTTTCATATTGTTTTTCACGGGTGATATTGAAAATGCCAGATTATACTGTCAAAAGTACAGTGAGGGCCAGGAGTTTGGCCTAGTGGTAGAATGCTTGCCTAGCATGCACAAAGACCCAGGTTCAATTCCTCAGTATCACATACATAGGAAAAAGCCGGAAGTGGTGCTAAGGCTCAAGTGGTAGAGCTTTAGCCTTGAGAAAGCCCAAGGACAGTGCTCAGGCTCTGAGCTCAAGCCCAGGACTGGCAAAAAAAAAAAAAGTTACAATAGTTCACAGAAAATGGAAGTGAAGGCTATTCAAACACTTGACTATTTTTCAGAATCTTCAACTTTTACTTAAATTTTGAAATAGAATCCGAAAAGCTCTTTTTTAGGCACAACTATGTTGAAGTTTTGTGATATTCCACAGAAAGTGGAAGTGAGGGTTATTTGAATACTTGAGTATTTTTCATAGGTTTTTTTTGGGGGGGGGGGGGGCTCATGGGACTTGAACTTTGGCCTGGGCACTGTCCCTGAGCTCTTCAGCTCAAGGCCCTACCCTTGAGCCAAGCCCCAATTCTCATTTTCTAGTGATTAATTAGAGATAAGAGTCTCAAGGCTTTGTATTGCCAAGCTGGTTTTGAACCATGATCCTCAGATCTCAGCCTCCTGAGTAGCTAAGATTACAGGTGTGAGCCACCATGCCCAGTTTTTTTCATAGTTTTTAAATTTTACTTTTTGAAGTGGAACCTGTAAAAATCTGTCTACCTCTGTGTCTTCCTATCTATTGGTGGAAGTGTACTGAGAGAATTTTTTATGTAGCTCAGGCTATCCTGAATTTGAGATCCTCTTCTCTCAAGTGTTGGGATTATAAGCCTAAGCCACCAAGTTTAGCAGGAGGCTATACGTTAAACAGGTAGTCAATGAAAATAACAAGATTTTTTAAAAAAATGTCTTTAAGTTCACAATCAACTAGAGGTCTTATAAACTGTATAAGACTCTCAAGTTTTGGTCCCAAAATTAAGGTGAAAGCTGTTACATATATGCCAACACCTAGAGACATTATTGGTTAACAAAAAATTTTCTGGTCACAAATGTTTCAGGTAGATACCTCAGAATTAAATTATATTATTTAGAAGTCCAAGTGTGGCTTAAGTTGTAGTGAGTCATCCTTAAGTGAAAAGGCCAAGCAAGAGCTCAAGGCTGCAAGTGCAAGCCCTGATGACAACAAAACACCAAAACAAAACAACCAAACCAAAGTATGAAAGTATGTTATTTAAAAAGACTGATGATTATCCATGTAGTAGTTTTTATTTTAATATACTTATTTGAAGAACACACACATTAAATAATGATTCACACAATCAATGCATTGTATTCCCATTTATGAAGCATTATACAGTGAACACAACAGATAAATATCTTTGACCTAAAATAACTTTCATTCAAGGAGACAGAGAGACAGAGACAGAGACAGAGAGAGAGAGAGAGAGAGAGAGAGAGAGAGAGAGGGAGGGAGGGAGGGAGGGAGGGAGGGAGGGAGGGAGGGAGGGAGGGAGAGAGAGAGAGAGAGAGAGAGAGAGAGAGAGAGAGAGAGAGAGAGAGAGAGAGAGAGAGAGAAAGGAATAAAGACAGGGCTTAGAATGTGGCCCAAGTGATGAGTGCCTGCCTAGTAGACTTAAGATCCTGAGTTCAAGCTCGAGTACCACCATAACCATCTACAGAGAGCGAGAAAGAGAGAGGAGAGCGCTAAAAAATGTGAATATGTTGATCTAAAACGAGGTTTGCATTTGGTTCACATGAACAGGGAATATTTGTGTCTTGGTACTAGGAATAATATTGTCTTTGAGGGATACCAGATTAGATTACACATACTTTCTGCCCCTATGAAAATTCAGGATGAATTAAAAATCTTAGTAATAGGCCGGGAGTTTGGCCTAGTGGTTAAAGTGCTTGCCTAGCATGCATGAAGACCCGGGTTCGATTCCTCGGTACCACATACATAGAAAAAAGCTGGAAGTGGTGCTGAGGCTCAAGTGGTAGAGCTCTAGCCTTGAGAAGGTCCAAGGACAGTGCTCAGGCCCTGAGCTCAAGCCCAGAACTGGCAAAAAAAAAAAAAAAAAAAAATCTTAGTAATAAAATGAATAACAAATATAGTACAATAATCCTGTCCTGTGTTATTTGTCCCTGCTTTGATCTTTCCCTATGGTGGAGAATTGATAGGTTGTTGTTTGTTTCCACTTGCTTTCCACATTTACTCTGCAGAAAATAAAGGTTAATTGGTAATCTAGATTTCACAGTGAAAATGGAAGAGGTGATTGCAGCAGGTTCCTCGGAGGAGACAATGCGCAAGACAAAGGTAGTTATTATTTGCCAAGTGTCTAATAAGTAGGAACAAGATTTTCATTATCACTGCTAGCATCCTTGGCTGTCAGTCACCCATTTTCAGTATCTGGAACAAGGCTTTCATTAGCTTTTTCCGTCTCTCAGGTATGGTAACAATACCAGGAACTATGCTGTTCGGGTTGGGGATTACCACACTCTGGTGCCAGAAGAGTTTGAAGAGGAAATTGGAGTTGAGCAGATTGTGATTCACAGGGATTATCAGCCAGACAGCAGCGACTATGACATCGCCCTGGTGAGGTTACAAGGACCTGAGGGGCACTGTGCCCGATTCAGTAGTCACGTCTTGCCAGCTTGTCTACCCCTCCCAAGAGAGAGGCCACACAAAACTGCCTCCAACTGTTACATAACAGGATGGGGAGACACAGGTAATCTAACGTGATGGAGCCAGTGAGCAACATTGGACACCCTTCAGTGTCTGCCACTGGCCACATTTGGTTGTGCAACAGGCAAGATTTTTGCCCAACTTAGGTCTAGATTCACACGAGTTGGTTATGGGTTCAACTGCAACTTTAGCACCAGCTGAGAACCAAATTACTCGTGTTACTTACTAGTGGAGAATGTTCTAATAACTTAGTTTCTTAGTATAGTGAGAGGACTGGGAAAGAGTTTAAGACCTTACCCTGTACCCTGGTTAACCCGATTTAGTGGAGATTCTGATGGGTTTGTATGTGGGCTTCAACTCAGGAGCCATGAGCTTACACTTGGTCTTTTTACTCAAGGTTGGTGCTCTACCACCACTTGAGTCATGGCTCCACTTCTGGCCTTTTCTGGCTAATTGGAGATTGAGTAGTGGCTCCAGTGGTAGACTGTTAAGTCCTAGGCTTAGGCTCAGGGCCTGAACACTGTCTTTGGGTTTTCTCAAGGTTAGCGCTAGCCACAGCAATACTTCTGGCTTTTTTCTATGTATGTGGTAGGAATCGAACCCATTCTAGGCAAGCACTCTACCACTAGGCCAAACTCCCAGCTCTACAACTAGCATCTATAACTTAAAACTTAGCTTGAATTAATTACATGAATGCCATCCTTAAGTGATCTCATTAAGTGCTTAACTGTTGAGATGTTAATAGATGGAACTTCAATGAATTTTTTTGGTTTGACTAGGACGAGCCTATTCAAGAACACTCCAACAAGCAGCCATCCCCTTGCTTCCCAAGAGGTTCTGTGAAGATCGCTACAAAGGCCGGTTTACGGGGAGAATGCTGTGTGCTGGAAGCCTCCATGAGCATACCAGTGTGGACAGCTGCCAGGGAGACAGTGGAGGGCCACTTGTGTGTCAGCGTTCTGGAGACAACTGGGTTGTGTATGGAGTGACATCTTGGGGATATGGCTGTGGGCTGAAGGATTCCCCTGGTGTCTATACCAAAGTCTCAGCCTTTGTACCTTGGATTAAAAGCATCACCAGACTTTAGCTCCTGAAAACCAAAGGGGAAAAAATGAGTACAGAAACCAATAGAAAACTATCAGCCTCCAGTACTAGCTCTAACCCAGAAGTGACACCTACTGGAGACTAGGGTCTGTGTCCCTCCTGCTCTTGAAAACATGTGAAGCCTTTTGGGCATATACCTCAATACTAGTGACTGAAACTAGCATTGTAACCAAGTTTACTGGAGAAATGAATTTCTCCTAAGTTTCATCTCTTCTGCATGCATTTCCCAGCATCCTCCACTGTGCAGTATGACTGCTTTTCCTTATTGATGGTCATTCTTAAACCGAAAAAAGTAGGACCATTATCAATTTTGGCCCTTTTATCCATGCAATCAAGAAGCCAAAAGAGGCACTTTATTATTTCACTATACACCTGCAGCAGCATTACTGAGTCACAGGCTATGTGATCGTTCTAACAGTCCCATAAATGGCTTGCTACATATCCTACTTGAGTTCCAATTGCAGGAAAAGTCCTATTCTTTTCTGGAGGATATCTACTAACATATACAACTTTGATCATCTAATATAGCAGTCTTCCTGAACCATGACAAGTGTGCCATCTACTGGAATGTCCCAACAATTGACTTGTTTCCCCAACAAATAGCTGCAGAAAACCTGACAAATCAAGATCCCTTCCTTGCATAAATCAGGGTCATATTTTGGTTTGTGCAACACAAAACTTTATGGCAGTGGATAGCCCCCACACCTACAGGCTGTAATTCTTTCACAGGAGCAATAGCTCCTGTCAGCATCTGTGACAGTACAGAAGTGGATCATAGCCACAGGAAATGCCAAGGCTACTCTTGACCTTCTTGCTTAGGATGGCTTGACTTTTTGGTTCAAATTGCATTTGGACAAATTAAATGTCACGAAACCTCCAGGTGCCAGCACTTTTAGTAAGGGCGCAGATATTCGTTATACGTGGTTGTCTTCTATTTTACCAGTCTCCCCCAGCATCTAATTCATATCCCTTGTTAAACCTTGTTCAGTAACAGCTGAACACGTACAGGTGCTTTACACTTCCCAAGTAAGTCTCATTTTATGTTGTGCCGTGTACATTTATCCGAAAGCACACCTCGATTACTTTGCAGCAACAATCACAAACCACAAACACGGTATCTAGCTTAGAGAAGTTAAATTCGCACATCATACACCATTCTGTGAAGAAACCTCTGGCTGCTTATAATTAGACCAACAGGAACAATATCATGAAGCAGGGAATGTTTCA
Organism: Megascapheus bottae; assembly: GCF_031878675.1. Lineage (NCBI taxonomy): Eukaryota > Metazoa > Chordata > Mammalia > Rodentia > Geomyidae > Megascapheus > Megascapheus bottae. The sequence continues at coordinate 5,349,802 of NC_143531.1, forward strand.
AGGCCAGTAAACCCTTCCCACAGCCAACTGTCCATGAGTACAACTTTTATATCTGGTACAAATGATCAGTGTGTATCTCTGCAAATAAACTGCACAAATTCTCCATTTACATCGAATTGTTTTGGCATGTTCTGTTGCTTGAACTCAAGGCTTGGAAGTGTCCTTGGGATTTCTAAGCCACAGCTCCACTTCTGCCTTTTTCCATGTGGTACCGATGAATTGAACTCGGGCCCTCATGCATGCTAGGCACTAAACCATTACATTAGGCCCAACTCCTGGCCCTTTATATCTAATTTTTTGTTATGGAATACCATATTCAAGGTTTTCTCAAAGCCAATAGTATCAAAACTCACACCAGCTCCGTAATACACTTAGTCATGATTTAGTCAAGTATGTAATAACCATTAAGCCATTTTATTTATACAAAAAAATAAGCACTAATTACAACAATGCAGGCCTACATTGGAAAATAGACCCGTTATATTCCAGACCATTCAAAAGGACACCTGAAGTCGCTGTGCATTTCCATCCATTATCATTTGGGCTTATCTGTAACAGAAAAGGAAACTAGCATTACAAAACGGCTGTCCGTGCACTTGCCTGTTATTCCATTTCAGCCAGCAGTCTTAGCCCATTTCAGACCGACTCCAATACTCACAGAAAAGCAAGCGCGCGCTCCGCTGTCCCCCTATCCGGTCCGCATCGGCAACGAGTTCGGGCCTCCTAGAAAACACATTAAACAGTCGCTGAGAAGAGCCTCCCTTTCTCGCCTAGCCATCCCCCAGCGTCCCGCAGGTTTGCCGTGTTCCTTGTGCAAGTCAGAATCTGATACCAACGGACATGGCGACAGCTTTGCCAATCAGCAAGAATCATGCTCTTCCATGGCTAGGAAGGGAGACTGCCACACGGCTGACAGGTCCCATAGATACATGGAGACTTCCGAGGGAGAAAACCGCCCCAGACCGCGCCACCACTCACCGGGCGGGCGAGCGGGGTCCCGCGTGCTCGGCGCCGCGTCCCGCGGGCGGGCTATTTAGCCAGGCGCGGACTCACGGTGGGCACCGCGTCCCAGCTACCTTCCCCGTCGCCGGCCCAGCCAGGCCCGCGGACCCGTTCCCCGGCGCGCGTCTTCCGGCGCGGGCCTGACGGCGCCTCCCCGCACCGGCCCATCCCGGAGCCCGGTGAAGACCCGAGCGGGCTCAGCCTTTCCTCTAACCACCATCTCCCGGCACAGCCAAAGACGCCCGGATCGCCTCCACTTCGGTGACTCCAAAACCAAACTCCAGCTACCCTGCACCGAGATAACACGAGAGCCACGACTTGCCGGGCCAAAGAGGACGAGCCGTCCCGGCGCACGCTCTCTTATAGACCCGATGACGATTTCCGGCGGAAGTGCCTCGGAGGGCGGGGCCGGTCTGCTTTTTTTGGAGGGGGGGTTCCCCCGTGCTCTGTCAGGGCTCCACCCCTTCCGGTCGTCCACCTCCGCGCCCTTTTCTCTTCTCGCGGTATTTTCCCCTTCTGAGTTGAAGTGGGGGGAAACCTGGCACGGCACGCATGCGCCTAGGTGGGAAGCGAGGGTGTTCTCGCGAGATCGTGGAAAGCGGTGGCGGGTGAAACAATGTTGGTGTCATGGCCGTCGTCCACGTTGTGTTGAGACGCCTGGCTCTGCAGCCTTACGCTCTAAACCCGGTATGTTGACTCACCTACGAAGAGTTCATTTTTTTTTTCCCCGTCTTGCTGGGCCCCCCTCCCCCGCCCGTGCCCGGGAGCCAAGAAGAAAGGAGAGCCAGTGATTAATAACCGATTTAATTATTCTATGAGGAGACCGAAGCTTCATGCTATCCTTGGAAGCTTAAAAAAAAACCGTCGGGTCTAGTTATGAGTGCATTTCATGTTTTGGACTCTTTACCATATTTTATTTTTAAAAAAAAATACTCTTCACAGTGAAATTTTGCCAATTTTCAGTCAACTGAAAAGACCACGGGCGAATGTTAAATCAGTTGGATGTTTAGACGTCATTGTTGTGAACTTTTTTTCTTTTTAAAGCACATCTGGATCTGCCATGCAGAGAGTTCAGTCAATGCGTGTGTCTGATTTCCGTAAAGAGACTCAAAATAATGTAATAAAATAAAAATAATGTATAAGCACCCAGACCGTGGCACAGTATAAGATTAGAGATTAAACACACTTGCATATTCCTACATCTTAGAAACAGAAGTCACGTGTGACGTGGAAAGCCATTCCCCAAACAAAACTGATACCTTAAAAAATAATTGCCTGCATGCTTAGTTGTTTGTTGAGAATTTGTTTGGTCACATCTGGGATTTCACGTGACACAATTTGCTTCTAAGTCACGTCTCTGGGGGAGGGAAATGGGGACAAAAACATGATTGTTAAGTAATGCACTTTTTATCTAGCGAATATAATGTAACCCTTCTATTAACTGCAATAAAAAAACCCTAAATCATATCTCCATGTTACATATACATGGGAAAAAAAACCACTGTACAAGTAAGTTACTAAGGAATAGACCTCATTATTTCCTCTTAACAATTTTGGCTTTTCTGGCTTGCATCAATGAGAATGATGTGTAAGCTTTATACTTTTAAGAAATAGAGGATGAGAAAGCCAAACAAATCTTTTCAATTTCCCCAAATTTGCCACCTATGTGAAACCAGGACAATCATTTCTGTTTAGGTCTAATTTAAGTGATATAGTTGGAAAATACACTTAAATTGTGCAGTGCCTCCTTCATTTCCTGTATATCAATAAGCCAATAAATATATAACATTCTTCTCCTTTGTCTTTCCTAAACAGTGACAATTGTTAGCTAGGTGCCAGTGGCTCACCCCTGTAATCCTAGCTACTCAAGAGGTTGAGGTCTGAGGATCAAGGTTCAAAACCAGCTGGGGTAGGAAAGTCCATGAGACTTATCTCCAGTTAATCAAGAAGCTGAAGTGGAGCTGCAACTCAAATAGTAGTTAGCTTTGAACAAAAAAGCTCATGGATAGTGCCCAGTCACTCACTGATTTCAAGCTTCAGAATCAGCTTTTATACACACACATACACACACACACACACACACACACACACACACACACACACACACACACACACAACCAGTTATTTACATCTGCTCAAAAAATATAAGGGTTAGAGGCATGGCTTTCATTTGCCTGGGAAGCTCAAGACCCTGAGTTCAAACTTCATGCCATTAATTTTTTTTTTGTCCCATTTAACCCAAACAGTTACTAAAATATTTAAAAGAAAAATACAGCTGAAGATCTAGTACACTTAACTACTAGTTGAAAAAATTACTTAAGTGATGAAAAAAAAAAGGGTTGAAGAGTTGAGGTTATTGTAATGTTGAATTAGAGAGATCTGGCAAGAATTGAGGAATCTACATAACTGGCTAGTATCTTATTCCTACAAGATTAGTCACCAGATAGGTAACAAACTGAAACCATTTACTACTTTGTCTCATGCTCAGTGCAGGCCTTCCAAGTATAAGAAGTACAGTACATAACTATCACTTCATTTACTGAATCCTACAAAATACTCTTATGGCCCATATTAGCCTAAAACTATTCAGGGGAAGAAAGGGAAATGTAGTGGTAACTGAGTGAAGTTCAAGAAGTCATTCACACTATTAAAGCACACTATGGTATGCTAAAAGCAGTAAATGGTATGGAGTAAAAAGAGCAGGAAGTATTGCAGGGAGGGTAGGAATTGAACATTTTTAAAAGTTCATTCTGGTTTAAAACAAATTATGGTCTTATTGAGAATATGCTATTAGGTCAAAGACTTGAAAGTGAGGGAGAAGAGATGCTTATATCTAGTAGTAGTTCCATAGTGGCCGTATTGATTATGGTAAGTTATGGATTTCTTGCAGTTCCCACCTCATGTTGCTTCCTTAGGTATCCCACTTGACTGCATAGAGAAAGAAATGTTGCTTTTGAGATTAGCCTAACAGATTGACTTGTGCTGGTGGTTTATCCCTGTAAGTCTAGGTACTCAGAAAGTTGAATTCTGAGGATCATGGTTCAAAGCCAGCCAGGGCAGGAAAGTCCATAAGACTCATCTCCAATTAAATACCTGAAAACTGGAAATGGAACTGTGGCTCAAAGTGGTAGAGAGTTAGCCTTGAGCAAAAAAGCTCAGGGACAGTGTCCAGACCCTGAGTTCAAGCCCTGTAACTGACCTCCCTCCCCCCCAAAAATGACTCTATTGCCTTTTGGATTGCTTGTATTGGTGAAATAATTTAGAGACATGTGCCAGGAACAAAATTAAGCCTAGATTGACTAGAATAGTGTAAGCAAGATGGCAGCAAAGTTACAAAGATAATGATCTGTCCAGATCAGTCATTGCAGAATGTTTTATTTTTATTTTTTGCCATACCTGGGGCTTGAACTCAGGGCCTGGAGCACTGCCCTTGGACTTTATTAAGGCTAGTGCTCTACCACTTGAGCCACAGCACCACTTCCAACATTTTTTTCTATGTATATGGTACTGAGGAATCCAACTCAGATCTTCGTGCATGGTAGGCAAGCACTCTACCACTAGGCCAAACTCCCAGTTTGTTTTTTTGAGTAAATTGATTGCCACTGGAGTTTGACCTCATTGAACTCAGGATCTGCAGGTTTTCTTTTTTTTTTTCTTTTTTTCTTTTTTTTGCCAGTCCTGCTTAGAACTCAGGACCTGAGCACTATCCTTGGGCTAGAGCTCTACCACTTGAGCCACAGCATCATTTACAGCTTTTTTTTTAATTAAAGAATTTATTAACATTGATTTTTACATCATATTTCAAATGACATGTTTAACAAACAAGTGTTCAAGAAGGGAATCTCTATTTTTTTTTTTTGCTATGTATATGGTACCGAGGAATTCAACCCAGGTCTTCATGAATTCTAGGCAAGCACTCTACCACTAGGCCACACTTCTGGCATGGGTGATTAATTTAATGAAAATTTTTTTTGCTTGCATGTTGTTGCTTACATGCATTTGGGATGATTTGTTATTAATGTTTAATATGGCATATTAAGATGGAGGACTTATTACTGTTCTGCAGTATTTGTAATCTATATTTGTAAAATATATAACTTGTAAAATACTAGATATATTAAAATAATTTAGAGGATGTGTGGCCACTTGTTAAAATTACTTATTTTCTTTATTGTTTTCTCCCAATTGTAGACAGTATAGATATTTCATGACAGGAGGCATTTATTTCTGTAACCTATCTCAGAACACTTTTGAATCATTGTAAAGAGAACAGAGAGGATGGGTGTAGACAGATAAGGGACTGGATAGAAATGCTGCCACTGATCATGATGCATTATAATCATAATCTGACCCGTCGGATTGAAACCCCTTTGTACAACTATTTTAATGATAATAAAATAAAAAGTAGATAAAACTTGATGGAATGGAACAAAATGATATGGGTATCAATTTTTTGAGGCCACTAGATGGCTCTGTTGGACTGTTACTTAGTGTTTAAGCCAGTACAAGGTTTTGCCTTAGGACTGTTCATTTAGGATGATGACATGAAAATGTCAACATGTCTAATGGCTCTAGTGACTTACCTTGCACATTTCAGTTTTATAATAATAAAGAGCTAAAGAGAATATTGAAAACTGTAGATTCTACTAGAAAGGACTGACTTCCTCCAGGAACATACTCAATTAATACAATTGAAACAAATCAAATATGGTATTAATGGATATATCTCCATATGGTAAAATAAAAGCAGGGTATAAACAGTGTCCCCTTATTACTGATGATTGTATTTTACTTCCATTGGGAGAACTGAAACTGAGTCCCCAAAGTTGTTTCCCCCATGTTAATTATTTTTCACAGATGTCGAGCTGAAGTTCAGTTTACCCCCTTTGCTATTTTAATTGGACCATAGCCATTAATTGCGGTTAAAAAAATAGAGCTTTCTGAAGTTGATGGTTAAATGGGAGTGAGAATTTATCAATATTTAAATTTTTTTCTTGCTTCCCAATTTGTGATCTTTAAAGTCTTCTTTTTGTTGGTACTGGAGTTTGAACTCAGGGTCTCACATTTGCTAGGCAGGTCTATCTTGAGTTACATCTTCCAATCCATAATCTTCAAATTCTTATAAATTTATCAAACTTTTAAATCATAAATAAAGTAAAACTATTTTTTATTATATACCTGTATTGTGGCTTGAAAAAGTTCCATATACTGGGTTGGGAGTTTAGCATAGTGGTAGAGTACTTGCTTAGCATGTACCAAGACCTGGGATCAATTTCTCAGTACCACATATATGGAAGAAGCCAGAAGTGGTGCTGTGCTCAACTGGTAGAGCCCTAGCCTTGTGAAAGACCAAGGACAGTGTTCAGGCCCTGAGTTCAAGCCCCAGGACTGGCAAAAAAAAAAAAAAAAGAAACAGTTCCATTTTTTGAAGGATATTAAAATTTGAAACAATGTACTGAAACCCTAGGAATATATAGCATATTTAGCTTGCATTTCTGTTTAAAGTGGTGACACCACACACATGCACACATATGAACATACACAATATTCAGGTTCAGAATGTTGTAAACCAAATAAAGTAAGAAAACCCATCTTTTCTGGTCCAACTGTATAAACCATGCATAATGTTTCCGAGCAAGGCCTTATTTCTATTTCTGTTATTGATTTGAATAGAACATTTTGGCAGCAAAAATATAGACAGCAGGCATTTCCCACATTAATTTATTCTCTCATAACCAAGGAGAAGTTTGATGTAGACAGTTTGATGTAAATTTGTCACAGATTCTGTGTGCTTTGGAAATGTCTCACATTTCATTCAGTTTAAATCATTTTCCTGTATTGTAAAAAGTGGAAAAATAAATAGATTCTTCTTAACAGTATTTGGAGACTTCATCCTGTAAGCATTTAATGGATAAAATTTGTTTTGACACCCTTGAAAGGGAGGGACTGCTGGGTGAATATTATGGCTAATTTCATGTGTCAGCTAGATTGGGCCCCAGGATATCCAGAGAGCTGGTTAAACATTATGAGGTATGGTAATATGGGTGTTTCTGGATAAGATTAGCATTTGAATTGTTAGATTATCAACATCCAAACATCCAATCGACTCTCAGTATTAATAGCACCAATAGCGATGTCTATATCTATAAATAGATAGATAGGAGACATGCAAGTTTAAAATGCTGTATAATCTCAGAGTTTTATGTATCATTTCATATATACATTTATATGTAAATATATATATTTATACATGTGATCATTACAGGGTATTGCAATGGGGAAATTAAAATAAATTTAAAATGAGTTAATTAAAGACAATGAAAAAAAAGATTTAGTTCTCTTTTAATTCTATTGAGTTATCTTTGGCTATTGGTGTGAATCACACACAGTAGTTGGTAGATTTTCTTGTTGATGGATTCCATGCCACATTGAATGTATTGATCAGGCTTCCCCAGAGAAAAGGTGTGTGTGTGTGTGTGTGTGTGTGTGTGTGTGTGTGTGTATGTTTGTATGTGTCTGGGATATATATATGTGTATATATATGTGTGGGTATGTATATACCCACATTCACCAAGCTATGCAATACTTTCAATACTTGTAATATTTAAAATCACCAGATCCCAAATAGTTTTCTAATCAGAATTTATTGTTATACATATGAGGTACCATGCCACTATCATAATTATATCCAGACTTTTTTCTTTTAAAAAACTCAGAGAAAAAAATGTTCCCAATAAATTTCATTCAATGTGAATGACTAGAGTATTATAGCTATAAACACCATTTCATTTCTTCCTGAAGAAGTTCCATATTGTAAGCAATAGAAAGGGGATTTTATACAGAGCTAGTTTTTAATGACATTACATCTCATTCTTTTCTTCACTATTCATGTTATTTTCTGATGTACATATAATCTGTGTGGGTATAATCTGCGTGGGTATATGGTATAGAAATCATGCATGACTTCTAGAATGTGATGCTATTGCCCAAACTATTAAGTGTGGTACCATCTCTTCTTTTTTCTCCTTTGCTTACACAGAATTGAGCATGATAATAGCATTTGTATATTAAAGGATGAGTTTTTGGCTGCTGAGTAGACCTACTAAGTTACAGGGTGCCATTATTAACTTTATTTAGGCGTTCAATTGTACAGTCTCATCTTTAAAAGTAGATATGGATCAGTTTTACTTTCTTTCATCAGTAGAAGCATTGTTGCCCAAAGAAAACATGGCCTTGGGTGTGACTACTGGGTCCATTCTATATTTGAGCCTCCTAATGAAAAACAATGGCAGTTTTCTTGGTACATTTGCCATGTGCTGCTTCAAAAGAGATAGCAGTAAGCATAAAGATTCATTTTTTTCCCAAATGACTCTGCTTTGTTTTAAGACATTTTTTCTTTTGTACCAGTTCCTGAGGTTCGAACTCAAGGCCTGGGTGATGTCCCTGAGCTTTCATATTCTAAGCTAGTGCTCTACCATTTCAGAGACAGCTCTACTTATTGATTTTTCCTGATTAGTTGGGGATAAGGGCCTCAAAGACTGCCTGGGCAGGCTTCAAACTGCAATCCTTAGATCTCAGCCTCCTGAATAGCTAAGATTACTGGTGTGAGCCATTAGTGCCTGACTTATTAATTCATTTTTTAAAATTATAAATTTGTACATTGTACAATTTTTATTTTGGACTTCTTGGCAAAAATGTCATTTTATCAAAAATTTAAATGTAAATACCCTAAACATAGCATCTAGGGAAATTCCCTGGTTTTCTTTGAGTGGGTTGTGTTTTGGGGGAATAGCAAAGTAAGCTATTAACAATTAAAAGTCAGCTTGCTTCTGGTGATGACACATATTTCAGACTGTATGCATGCATTTCTATAGAACTAGAGGACTGGAATAGATTTTCAGCATATAGGCATAGAGTTCTCAATCATGTCTCCCTCCTAGAGGGAGCACAAATATATTATTGCTTACTGATGTCATTTATGCTATGTTTCTATTCACCATCCAACAGGTTTGCAATACTATATTTTATTTTGTATTTTATTCTGATAGTAACATTATGGTGGAAGAATAAGTACTTTTTATATAAATGCCCTTGATTCTATATGTAAACCATTATTCTTCACACATCTCTCTTTTTGATTTTTGATGCAAATAAAGCCCATAGATGATACTCTTCCACCCATGATGTATCACAAATTATGACACACAATTCTTTCTAAATAACTAGGGTGGATCTGAATTTTGGCAGGCATTTTTTTTCCACGAGTGTTGTTTTGGAATTGTATATTACATGGTGAATTATTTATGCATTTATTTGATTCTCATTTTGCAGTATACTTTATAGAATCCACAAATAAGAAAACATTGTACAGGCAAACAGTGATCTAAAAATCTACAGAGACACAATCTTCGTTGCTATACAAAAGTGTAATGATTACTATGAAGTGCAGCAGTCCTGCGTTTGTTTGTTATTTATGTTGGTTGCTATTGACTTCCACAAGAGTGCACAGTAGTCTACGATAATCCCACAGACTCTGAGATGGGTGAGGAGGAAAGCCATAGGTTTCAAGGCTTTTTTCCTCCCTTTTATTCCTAGTCATCCACATGCCAGCATATGGAAGGAACTTTTTTTTTCTTATTTTGAAGAGGTATATATTATATTTTGATAGCCTTTTGGTAGCTTCTGGAAGCTTTGGAAAAGGTATGTGTTATCTCATGGAGGTTGGTTGCTCCAGAAGTTTGTTGTTGTTGTTGTTTTCATTTGCTCAGTGCTATCTCACTTTCTGCAGCTCCTGTCTCAGCCAGGATGGCAGAGGCTGGCCCAGTTTGTGCAGTAGCTTTGAGAGCTCCACGTTGTGGTCTCTATAGTAGCTTGACAGAAATGCTCTGCTCTGAGAGGGCCAGAAGAAAGAAAAGCACATTTTATTGTTTATTGGAGCGTATTTTACATGCCTTCACAATGCTTACATATCTGGACTAAAATTTTTATCAATGAGGTGGACTATTTAGTTAGCACATCTTACAATGTGTTGTGAACAGTCTTGAGGTGAGGGCTTCTGGCATTTCTCAGCATACTAGGAGAGGGTAACAGTGAGTCAAAAGCTTTCCCTCCCTTGTCCATCTATATGTTTATATTTCCATTACCTTTGTGGAGGCTTGTTTTTACCTTCTCTCTAGAAGCTATTTTCACCAGCTGCTATACTCCCCCAAGTAAACCCAATCTGTATAACGTAGTATTTTGTTGAGCGATATAGAATTGATATATTGAAATGTGTTTTTCCTATCTATTTCTACCACCAATGTTTGTATATAATATATCAGTATGTCTACATTAACCAAAGTAAAACTCAGTGCCTAAAAAGACATTCTGTACTGTTTTCAAAAATTTTTTAGCTTTAATATATAGTTTTCACATAAACATAGTATATTTTAGCCAAGTGGTGCTGGTATCTCATGCTTGTAATTTCTTGGGAGGCTGAGATTGAGAGGGTCCTGGTATGAAGCCAGTTCAAGTGGACGTGTGAGACCCCTCCATCACATAGCTGGGTGTTGTGTGGTGATGTATGCCTAGCATCACACTTTATGGGAGGGTGAATTGAGTTAGATCATAGATCCAGGCCAGACCGGACAGACAAATTCAAAAGAATCTATCCACTTGAAAGAAGCTAGGTGTGGTGACAGATATCTGCCATATCAGCTCTGGAGGGAAATGTAAGATATAGGCAGATGGTGGGTTCAGGCAAGGAAGTAAGACCTTATCTCAAAATGACCAGTATAAAAATACAGCTGGATGTGTGCTTAATATAGAGTGGCTGTTGAGCAAGCAAGGGATGCTTAGTTCAGACCCCAGTACTGTTGATATATCTCTATCATCTACAGCTATACCTATTTTTCAAATAGTTCCTTCTTGAAAATATCATAAAAATCACCCTTCCATTTCTTTTAATGTCTAAGGATTGTTTTCATAGCTACAAGGCTGTATTTTGCTACTAGAGTCCTGAGAATGTAATTTCTTTATCAGAATAAGGGAACTTCCCTCTTCCCTGCTTTCTATTCAGAATTTAATTGTGAGCTTAGTGAGCAGAAACAGGCCTGACATGACAAATGGTCCTCAAAGTCTTGTAATCTGACAAGACTTGTAAAAATAAATTCAGATTTATTGTTAGGTCTTACTTAAAGTTTGTAATCCACTTGCATTCATATATTCCAGGTATACATGCTATGCAGGTTGACTGTGAAATAAAAATATGAATAAATTTCCCTATATGTGTGATAGCATTATATAGTCTGTAAAAATACAGAGCTATACTTTAGCATTATGTTCTCCATGACACCATTCTGAACAGAATAAACAGAATTCTAGGTGCTACACCGCAGGCATGTCTCCCTTCTTAGAGACCTGGTCTGTCATGGTTTCAGTTAAAATTTTTAGTGCTAAAATTTCTGTATAGGTGCCAGTATTGTTTCAGGGAGAAGTTATCTTTTTGTTTGATTTCACCACTGAAAATTCTATTATTATTTTCTTCATTCTCACATGGCAGGTAATAAAATGTAACTGGAGGGCCGGGAAGTTGGCCTAGTGGTAAGAGTGCTTGCCTAGCATGCACGTAGATCCGGGTTTGATTCGACGGTACCACATACATAGAAAAAAGCTGGAAGTGGTGCTGTGGCTCAAGTGGTAGAGCTCTAGCCTTGAGAAAGCCCAAGGATAGTGTTTAGGCCATGAGTTCAGTCCCCATGACTGGCAAAAAAAATGTAATTGGAAAATCAAAGCAAGCCAACTTAGATGCATTGAAACTCAAATGTCACTGAGTTTTCAGAAAGACTGACTTGACTTTAATCAGAATCTACACAGTGTTATTGCTCATCAACTTTCATATTTGGGGTGTGAGTACCATACTCACATCAGAATCCATTGGAGGGTATCTTCTCCCTTTACTCTTCCCAAGGCATTTTGTTTTACCTTCTTCCAGTAGCTGACACCAGAAGCCTTTGTGAGAGTCAAATCTAGAAAAAAAAGACAAACACAAACAAACAAAAGACTAAAACAGTATTTTAAAGCGGTTTATATAACATATTGACCATTAGCATAAATACTTAAATGGATGTCAGTCTACAACTAGGGAAACTAGAATATTTTCTGCTCAGCCCTTTCCATAAAATACTTTGGCACACTTCTGAATTCTCAGTCCATCTGTCATATTTGTAAGTTTGCCAGATTCTTAATAGAAAAAAATCCAGCATACAATTTCCTATTAATAGAAATTAATAAGGCTGTCTTCTTTATCTGGAAGGAAAAAATAATGAAATTTCAGCCTATTTTTTTCTTTTTGCCAGTCCTGGGTCTTGAATTCAGGGCCTGGCCACTGTCCTTGAGCTTTCACAAGGCTAGTGATCTACCACTTGAGCCACAGAACCACTTCTGGCTGTTTCTGTGTATGTGATACTGAGAAATTGAACCCAGGCCTTTGTGCATGCTAGGCAAGTACTCTATTACTAGGTTATGCTCTTGGCCCCTATATATTTTTCAATACTATTTAAAAAATGACAAATTAGTCTTCATCCTTGTCTGTGGATTTAAATAGTCCCCGAGCCTCTTTGTGCTCAAATCTAGTGCTCTACCATTTGAGTGATAGCCCCACTTCTGGCTTTTTCTGAATAGTTTATTGGAGATAAGAATCTCATGAACTTTCCTGCCTGGCTGGCTCCAAACTTCAATCCTCATATCTCATCCTCCTGAATAGCTATGATTACAGGCATGAGCTACTGGTACCAGGCTGAAAGAAACATTTAACCAAAAAATGAATATGAATGATCAATAACCAAATGAAAATTTAGTCAGCATTGCCAGTCATCAGGGAAATGAAAATTAAAGCTAAAAATTCATGGGCATGTGTAACTTTAAAGATTGCTATTTGAAACAAGTAGAAATATCAAATATTGCTGGTAGAAATGATTTGTCTATTAATAGCCAATAGTGGAAACGACTTTTCTATGCATCAGTTGGTGAAAGGAATACTACTTACACACGAGAAAGGGTATCAATGTATGTGAAGTAATGTACCTTCTATCTGGTGAATATAATGTAACCCTTCTATTAATTACAACAAAAATGTATGGAAAAAAAGAAACAGAAGAAAGTAAAAAGATATGCTAAGTGGTGGAAAGTACATGGACTGCTTACTAGAGTCCAGGACTAAGGAAAAATGTCTGAATGCATGAGAACATGACAAAACTCTACATGAACTGAAATGTTCTGTGACTTCATTATGTTGGATTCAACTATATATGTTAAAATTAATTGAGTTGTGTAATTGTGATTGGAAATTTTTTTTATTTGTAAAACTGTGCATCAATAAAACATTTTCAACTCTTGTCTGATTTAATATGTCTATATGTAGCTAATCTTGTGGAATTTATGAGAGCCTCATGCAAAGAATCTAAATTCAGGTTACTACCTGTTGGCTTTGGCTATTGGAAACAATAAAGTCACATCATTTTTTATTCCTTGTTATCATTAAAGTGTAAGATCATGAAACAATATGATACATCTTCATGCAGTGTCTGTTCTTGTTTCAATAGATAAAAACAACTGAATTAATTAATTTTATGTTCAGAGGAATGAAGTGGGCATTAATAAATGTAGTATTATTTAAATCTATGCAGAAAACCCTTCACAAAACTCTGATAAGCATCGTTTCTCTGACATAATTTTTTATTACTATTTTGATGACATCAGTTTCTGAATTTGAAGATTCTGACAGGTTTTAAGTATTCATGATCAAAATTCAGATTCCAGAGCAGCTGCTATTGTTTTGTTCATACATGTGGCTATAGATACATGGCTGGGACATATTTATCCTGTGCATTAAGACTTACAACAAGCTTCTCTAAGAATTTTATTTATTTATTTTTTTGCCAGTCTTGAGGCTTAAACTCAGGGCCTGGGTACTGTCCTTGGACACTTTGCTCAAGTGAACACTAGTTCTGCCACTTGAGCCATTTCTTTTTCTGAGAATGTGGTACCAAGGAATTGAATCCAGGGCTTCGCGCATGCTAGGCAAGCACTCTACCACTAGGCCACATTCCCAGCCCAGAAAGTTTGGATTTCACATGTGTCAAAATTAAGAATAAAAGAAAAACAGGCTTTTCTTTCATCTCTGCTAATTGATTAGATGTCATGTAGCAGACTGTCACTCGGGGTTTTATTGAGTTAAGAACTGAGTGTGTGTGTGTGTGTGTGTGTGTGTGTGTGTGTGTGTGTATGTGTGACCAAGAACAGATGTCTGTACATAAGGTCACAGGGAGTGGTGTGGAAATCAGTATGGAAAGGCAGAGGGAAAGGAAATCACCATTTTCTAGGTGGCCCAAGGGAGAATCTTGTTCCTCAGAGAACAGGAAGAAAAAGAGGGCCTGCTGTTTTTATTTTGAGTCCACAAACCATACTGTGTCTGAGCCCATCTGAAAAAGTCTGACAGAACTACAGATCTCCTCACATCTACTCATAAGAGCAGGAATGTACCTCTGAAGAGTAGCCTTTGGCCCAATCACTATTGTTAGCCTTAGAACTACTCAAGTTTAATGGAACAGGAAGGAAACAAGCTTTCTACATAAGCACTGGCTGCCATACTCGTAAGTGAGCCCCTCCTGAAGTGAGCCCCTGCCTTTATGACTCACCTGTCCTGGACATGGTAATAGTTTATGGTAATAGTCATATACACAGTAGTCATTCACAAAACTTCACTGCATGGGCTTACACTTGTATGTAGTATCATCTGGGGATATCAGTATTTAACCACTGGCACATCTACATTATTTCTACATTAAAACATGATTCACCTCAAGCAGAAGAAAACCAAGGAAGATTTAGATAACACTTAAAGGTTAAAGTATGTCTGAAATGCTGTTAAGTTGAAGTAATATTTCCCTGTAAAAATTGCAGATAAATTGCAAAATTGAAATATGGTTATTGTAGTTACTAGTGTAGGACGAGATCAGAGGTCCCCCCCCATGGTTTCTCTCCAAAAGCAAGCATACTTCTTACACTCTAATGAATTGTTTTAATTCATTTAATTCCAGTCACATACTTGTGCATTCCAGGCAAGCACTTTACCACTCCATCCCACATTTTATTCTTAAGGCATAATTTGCATGTCATAACCTTTACTATTACAGTTAAAGGATGCCATAGTATGTTTATCCCCACAATAATTTTAGAACATCTCTATTGCCTCAAAAAAATCTCGGGAGCCTGCTCAGGGTCAATTTTCCTCTTCCTTTTCTCCATCCTAGATGTGTACAACCTTTTTGACTTAAGGCACTTAAGGACATTTCCTTTTTATCTTCTGGTATGAATTCACCAAATTAAATCATTTTCCAGTTGCTGGAGGCTTGGATTGTTTCTTGTTTTTAGCTTGTAACAAAGAATGCCACCAGTGTTTTTTAATGATATTGGATTTTTTTTATTTTGATGTTGATCCCCAGCAATAGAATTATATAGATGATGAGTTTCTGTTTGTTTGTTGGTTTGTTTGTTTATTTTTGCCAGCCCTAGGACTTGAATTCAGGGCCTGGGCACTTCCCTTTAGCATTCTCAAGGGTAGTGTTCTATCCTTTGAGCCACAGCACCATTTCTGTCTGTATATGTGGTACCTAGGAATTGAACCCAGGGCTTTGTGTATGCTAGGCATGCACTCTTATCACCAAGCCACACTCCCAGCCACCTATTTAATTGTTAACAAGTTGCAAAACAGATTTCCAACATGGCTAGTATGTGAGGGTTCCAGTTTCTCTACATTCTTGCCAACATTTAGTATTTTTTTTGGATTTATAACTCTTGGTTTTACTTTTGGATTTTAGCCATATGGATGGGCATGGAGTGGTATCTCAATGTGGTTTTAATTTGTGTAAGTATGGTTACATATTTATTTGTAAAGTGACACGTAGTGTGTCTAGAGATGGTTTCTGTCCCTGTGCCAGAAACCATTTTAAAAAGATAGTTTTAACATTCTAATTATTAAAGTCATATTTTTTGTTGACATACTATCCATTAGGAAAACTCACAGTATTGTTTTTCTCTTCTAACATCTTGTGCCCATGGGAAGAGCTTAAGAGACTGGAAGTGTGAATTCCAGAGATAAATGAATTCTAATTCTGCTTCTTCTCTCTCTCTCTCTCTCTGTGTGTGTGTGTGTGTGTGTGTAGATAAACCTAGAACCTAAAAAACATTTATGACACATATCTATATATTTTGAAATACTGCAATCCCTTTAAAAATCTATCAGAAATTGGGTAATTAATTGAATTATAACAGATGCTGCGGAGAACTCAGTATAATTTCTTCAGAAAGACAAAGTCAACTGGGCAGGGGTGGCTCACATCTATAATCCTAGCTACTCAGGCGGCTGAGCTCTGAGGATCGAGGTTCAAAGCCAGCCCGAGCAGGAAAGTCCACAAGACTCTCATCTCCAGTTAACCACTAGAAAACCAGAAGTGTCGCTGTGGCTCAAGGGGTAGAGTGCCAGCCCTGTGCTAAAGAGCTCAGAGATAGCACCCAGGCCCAGAGTTCAAACTCCTCGACCAACTTAAAAAAAAAAAAAAGAGTCAAAATCCAACAAAATAAGCATCAAGAAATGGGTACTTACAAAGAGGGGGTGGGGCCTTGTGGTGAAAGGTAGATAAGAAACATACAGGAAGTGGTAGGTGGAAGGGGGATGAGATGGTTGAAGGAGGTGATACAGGGTCAAAATGCATTGCATTCACATACTGCTTTGTTAAATGATACCTCCCTTATGCTACTTAAAGATAATTATAAAAAAGAAACTGGATAGACTTCATTTTCTTTTCAATACTTAGCATTTTCAGGTACTCCTGTGAGTTATAAGAAGAAACAACAGATTTTAGTCAATATGTTGCTATGTTTTGTTACTAAAAACATGGTAGATTTTTTTTATTACTCAAACTCATTGGCAGTGGGTTGGAAAAGAATATAAATTTGTTTGCAAGAAAAAGGATATTAGAAACAATTGAAATCTTTCTGAAAAAAAATTTTTTTTTTGCCAGTTCTGGGGCTTGAACTCAGGTCCTGAGTACTGTCCTTGGTCTTTCTCAAGTCTAGAGCTCTACCACTTGAGTCACAGAGCCACTTCCAGCTATTTTTTTCTAGGTGTATGGTACCAAGGAATCAAATCCAGGTCTTCGTGCATTCTAGGCAGTCACTCTACCACTAGTCCAAACTCCTGGTCCCAATATTTCTGAATTTTGAAAGAGATTTTGTCCTTTATGACTGTGCTAAGGTTCATCCACAAAATACAAAACACACACACACACACACACACACCACACACATATGAAATTTTTAGTCTCTGGCTTTTAAATTCCCATTGCTCACTTAGTGAAATTTTCTGAGCAAATTAATAATTCATACAATAAAATTTAGTTTCATTATGCTTAACAAAAACATTAACTAGTATTTTTGAATGTGAAGACTTTGGTCTTGGTCATTGATGGCTAGGTGATAATTGAATGGATATATTTATGGGAAACAACAGCTTATATTTTCCATTTTAGCTTGTATAAATTAGCACCATCCATATCAGGCATTGTTTTCCTTCTGTTCGTTTTTTCCCCCTCTGTTGTTTCAAATGATTAGCCAG
Organism: Megascapheus bottae; assembly: GCF_031878675.1. Taxonomy (NCBI): domain Eukaryota; kingdom Metazoa; phylum Chordata; class Mammalia; order Rodentia; family Geomyidae; genus Megascapheus; species Megascapheus bottae. The sequence continues at coordinate 5,367,458 of NC_143531.1, forward strand.
TTTGAAACACTGTATTACATGTAGGCTTAATGAAATTATTACCATTATATCAATCCAAGTTATTATTTTGGAATTACAGTTATGTTGAACAAGAGGTGTAAAATGATAACTTACTTTAATTAAATGCGAAATTTCTCATAGCACACTCAAGCTCACTGCAAAAGTTGACTTGTTTTAAACATACTCAAAATGTGACTGTACTGAGCTATTTTAAAACATCAAACTTTCTGATGACTTTATATTTGGAATTCCTGACATTTTCTTTAGAAATTGTGAGAAGGATCTGAGTGCTTGCTGATGGCACACTATAATCCTGGCTACTCAGGAGGCTGAGATCTGAGGATCTTGGTTTGAAGCTGCCTGGACAGATAGATACATGAGACTCTCATCTCCAATTAATTAAGCACAGAGCTGGATGAATGACTCAGGTGGTAGAGTACCAATTGTGAGTGAACAAGCCAAATGTGAGGCCTTGGTTCAAGCCCCAGTACACACACACACACACACACACACACACACACACACACACACACACACAAAACCTAGAAATTATGAGGAGTAAACGGTACTTTGACAGTGGAAGATTTTTCAAGAATGGAATAATTTGGGGCCAGCCTAGTGGTAGAGTGCTTGCCTAGCATGCACGAAGCCCTGGGTTCCACTCCTTGGTATCATGTACTCAGAAAAAGCCAGAAGTGGTGCTATGGCTCAAGTGGCAGAGCACTAGCCTTGAGCAAAGTGTCTAAGAACAGTGCCTAGGCCCAGAGTTCAAGCTCCAGGACTGACTGGAATCATTCTTCTTGAGAATAGTTTTGATACTGGAATTTCTATATTGAAAACTATCAGTTTGACACCTCTTAGGGTACTCTTAAGAGTATTCTTGCAAGATTGCATAGCAAATCCTTAAGATACAAGTCTTTCATCTATTTCTGTTGTGCTATGTGGTTACTTGAGGATTTGTATTGGTTTGTAAGTTTAGTACATTCATACAAGACTAACTGAAAGAAAGTTTTTAACACTGAAGAGGTAAACTACTATCATTAGTAGGGAAGCAAGCAATACCAAATCAAACAGAGTCTCTTGGTAATTGTCATTTCTGAGAATATGCATTTTGTACCGTGAAACAGCTGTGAGTGCAACATTACTGACGGTAGCTGTATTGTAGGAACAGATAAACAGATAAACAACTTGCAAAGGGCATAGGGTAGAGAAAGGCCACTGTAGACCCAAGACAATGGCACAAAACTTCCAGATATTTTACAAGTGCACTGCTGGTTTGTTACAAGCTCTGTCAGGCCAACTGATGATTGGCAAGAAAATAGAAAAAGAAAGTGACTGGAAGTGCATTATCTTTATCAGCAGGGGGAGAGCCTGCGCATCTCCACTGGACTAGAAACTGTGGTTTCTGTGCTTATCCTGTGATCCCACTTTCTTGCTTACCCACTGAGCCCCCCACCAAGAAGAGAATCATATAATAGGGAATTTTAGGCAGATACATCCCAGGTGTGAAATGGCCCACAGTTCTTTGTATATAGAACATTGCTTTGGCATTAATTTCTTTTTAGTTTACATTGCCTTTTCTCAGCAGTGGAGTTGAAAAAAAAAACCAACAACCCCCCCCCTCCTTGCTGCTGAGTTGGATACAGAGGAGACAAATACACAGCATGCAGGTCAAGGGCCATTCCATAGGAAAGAGATTATGTTTTTATAGAATACTCCACTTCTTTTTTCCTTTCTGAAAATACAGTGCCTTGCCATATGCTCTATAAAAGAAAACACCCGAAGATAAGACAACTTGAAATAGAAAACTATTTAGAAAATAAAAGCTTTCTCTTCTAAAGAGATGCTTAAAAAGATAGAAGGCAAAAAGTGGACTTGGATTTCCAACTGTAGCAAAAATCACTAGGCTTCCTTAGAGGTTAAGTTGGATGTTAAATGCTTAAGGCTAGAGTCTGTTAATACTTTAACTCACATCTGCAAGACTTTAGCAGTACTAGGAACACATAAAACAGAGTGTGTAGGTTAATAGTAACAAAAAAAAGTAAGCGACTCTCAGGAAGGAAGCACAAAACTTCTCTGTGATCCTCTAAACCAAACTGCCTCTCCTACAGGTCTCAGTGTGTGACTTATACAGAATGTAAGCAGTGTGTGAGGTTTTCTTTCCAACTCTTCACTGCCAGGGGTGCTGAGAGGTAAAAGAAACTTTCCTCTTACTTTCTAAATTGGCACACAGTAAAGAGTATAATGAAAGGAAAATCATGTGTCTCTGGAACTGAGATTTAGACTGAAAAAGCACTATGGGCCAACTCCATAACCCTGTCTTTTTCATTCAGTGGTGCTTTAGGCACATAAGCTAGGAGGAAACATGACCCTCCACAATGAAAAGAACAGTGTCAGGGAGAAATTTTAAACATTTAGACTCAGAGCCAAAAGCTGTTGGCTCATGCCTGTAAGCTTAGCTACTCAGAAGGCTGAGATCTGAGGACGGAGGTGTGAAGTCAGCCTGGGAAGGAAAGTCTATGAATCTATCTATCATCCATCTGTCTGTCTGTCTGTCTGTCTGTCTGTCTGTCTGTCTGTCTGTCTGTCTACCTATCTACCTATTTGCCAATCCTGGGGCTTGAACTAAGGGCCTGAGCACTGTCCTTGGGCTTTCTCAAGGCTAGAGCTCTATCACTTGAGCCACAGCACCACTTCTAGCTTTTTTTTGTGTATGTGGTACCAAGGAATTGAACCCAGGGCTTTGTGCATGCTAGGCAAGCATTCTACTACTAGGCCACACTCCCACCCCCTAGGCAAGCACTCTACCACTAGGCCACTCTCCCAGCTCCTGAAACTCTCATTTTCAATTAACCACCAAAAAAAAAAAAAAAGCCAGCAGTGGCTCAAGTGGTAAAGTGCTGGCCTTGAGCAAAAAAGAGGTGAAGGACAGAGTCCAGGCCTTGAGTTTGAGCCGAGTAACAGCATTAAAAAGTAGACTCAGGACCAGGGTGGATTATGAGAGCCTCTTCCTCTTCTTCTTCTTCTTCTTCTTCTTCTTCTTCTTCTTCTTCTTCTTCTTCTTCTTCTTCTTCTTCTTCTTCTTCTTCTTCTTCTCCTTCTCCTTCTCCTTCTCCTTCTCCTTCTCCTCCTTCCCCTTCCCCTTCCCCTTCCCCTTCCCCTTCCCCTTCCCCTTCCCCTTCTTCTTCTTCTTCTTCTTCTTCTTCTTCTTCTTCTTCTTCTTCTTCTTCTTCTTCTTCTTCTTCTTCTTCTTCTTCTTCTTCTTCTTCTTCCTCTTCCCCTTCTCCTTCTCCTTCTCCTTCTTCTTCCTCTTCCCCTTCTCCTTCTCCTTCTCCTTCTCCTTCCTCTTCCTCTTCCTCCTCCTTCTCCTTCTCCTTCTCCTCCTCCTTCTTCCTCCTCCTCCTCCTCCTCCTCTTCCTCCTCCTCCTCCTCCTTCTTTTTTTGTCGGTCATGTGGCTTGAACTTGGCCTGGATGCTGTCCCTGAGCTCTTCAGCTCAAGGATACCACCCTACTCTTGAGCCAAGCCCCACTTCCCGTTTTCTAGAGGTTAATTGGAAATCAGAGTCTCAGGTCCTTTTGTGCCCGGGCTGGCTTTGAACCTTGATCCTCAGATCTCAGCCTCCTGAGTAGCTAGGATTACAGGTGTGAGCCACCTGGCCTGGCTAACTCCTGAGCTCTCTCAAGGTGGAATGATGCAGTCAGATTTACAGTGAGTAAAGATGCATAAAAGGAAAGTAGGACAGTGTTGTGTATTCGATCACCTAGTGTGTCATTTGCTGGTGCATGACATTGTTTCTAAGACCCACATGAAGGTCCATAGTGAATCACTCTCTGTTTTTGAAAGGTCCAGTGCTCTTCTTTAAGTAGGCTTGGCCCTTACCAACTTATTACATATATCTTCTCTTAAGGTTAGTTGTTGGTGTGATGCTTCACAACTATTTTGTTTCTTTAGTTTCCATCCAGGGCAAACCTTTGCATAGTTAGGAATCAGCAGATAGCTCAGAACATGTCATGGTCATATAGTTCAAATGTTCTTTCCCCAGAGATGAATGCCAATCTAGAAAAACAATACCTAAGAAACAGCTGACTAGCCAATTATATCACCAAGTCATCATTTTTTCTCACATAAGTTCTCTGGCCAAACTTTAGTAAATGAATTAAAATATAAACTTACGTTAAAGCTTCTGAGTAATTATAATGAGGAGAGACTCCTAGAAACTTCTGTACTTCATCCATCACTGTGGCAGGGTCTGTTCTTAGCTGCTGCCCATCGATAATTAGCAACTAAATTAGCAAAGGAATAGTAATAAGGAAGAAATGGTACATGTTGAAGAAATATATGTCAGTTGTAAAAAAAATGTCTATGCTCTGCACTTATTCAGACACAGTCTTGAGGGGATTTGTATGCCGTTAGATGCAACTAGGTCATCCTCATTAATGACCTGGAACAAGAAATAAATCATGCTCATTAAGCACACTGGCATGTTTTGTTGTCTGGAAAGTCAGCAGACACTAGGAAAACAAAACACCTCTTGTAAGGACCGAGGATACTTAGAATGGTGACTACAGAAACCACAAATGGAAACCAAATTTGAAAACAAACCAAGGGACGGATCCCTTTGGTTGTGTTGAGAAGTCGGACCACAGAAAAGGATCAAGATAAGCTTAGCTGTAATAAGACAGAGAACTTTATCTTTCTTAATTCAATCAGATAGAATATGATGGGTACTGGAAAGTGTTTTTGCTGCAAAACTTAGACTCCTTACTTGTACCTGTAAATGCCCTCGATGATAACTGAGAGCAGGAGACAAGTTTGGCATCTCTGCCTCTATTTTGTATGCCTGAGTTCTAAGCTATTTTCTTTGAAGTCTCTTTTGCAGCCACCTCAGGATCCAGAAAGGCAGGACTACTGAATAACACTTAGTGATGACAAGAGTTAAAACCGACCCCAATACAACAATGTCTCTCTTGTCCTGAGCAGGTACCACCTCCAAATGTTGATCAACTGCATCAACTGGGTGGCACCTGTGACTGGGAATTTTTTAACTGTAATACATCTCTCTCCCCTGCCCCAGCTCAGATCTATACTTAGATATGCTTGCTTTGCCTCTTCCCAAAGTGTGTCTCTGTTGTGTAATAAATCTTCCTCTTCACATGGTACTGCTCTTCTCTTTATTTGGCATGTTGGAGTGACTAAATAATGTGAGCTGATAATGTGTAACCCCTGGAATTGGGCCTCTAGCTGAGAACACCCGTGTTGTTAGAAGAAATTCTAAATACATTCTTTATAAACTCTTTATAATTTGAAGAAATCCTTCAATAATTCACTTGGAAAACAGAAATTTCAAAGAGAACCTTAATGGCGATAGAAAATTCCTCAAGAAATGTGGGAAGAATTTGTCATTCTGGTGATGGTGGATCCAGTGAAATGTTAGTGGACGCTAATGAAGCCTTCTGTAATGTCATTTTCCATCACATCTCTTTTCTAGGGTTTGTTCCTCATCTATACCTAGCTATCCTACAGTAGAATGTGTAGTATGGATGTGTCCTCTAATTTCTGTATCTAACATAGCTTATGAACTATGAAATATAACTAAAGTCAATGAGTTGCTGAGTTTTAACTTTCACTCAATTCTAATATAAGCTTAATTAGCCATGTGTGTTAGCACTGGACATAATGTTTTTAGGCGCAAGTACACAAAGCCACACTGCATCTGCTGTCACTGAGTTGAGTGCTTATATAGCAGCTCATGGCTGACTTTGTATTCTAACTTGTTGTTGGTCAGAAGAGAAGCCAGGAATCTGAGGAGGAAAAAACTTGGGATTTATGAAAAATTCAGCTTGTTGATTCAGAAGGAAAATAATGGTGCTTAATTAAACAAACAGTATCTTGTGCTTTTGAGCTTTATTCATGTCAGAATAGGCATTAGAGATTAGAAGCTTCTGAAACTCTACAAGGAAAGACTTGCACTAGAAAATGGAGCAGGGAAAATTGTCCTGAAATACTCTTAGAAAGAAAATTAAACCATTTTTCTCCCTCTGCTGATCTATTTTTCTTTGCCACAGTCTCATTATTTACAACTAATGAGTAGAAGTGAGTAATGGCTGAGTGAGTTAAAACTTTCCATATCCTTGAGGCAAAATCATCAACTTAATGAGGTTGTTACAGGCTGAAAATGCTTACTGCTTCATACCTGAAATGGGGGGAAATAAACAAGCCATCTCTCTATATGGCTGGCATACCATCCGGGGATCAAGCATCTCTTCTGCAGGGTTCTGAGTTCCAGGGACGCCCGGGGCCCAGCTGTGATGACTTCATAGAAGCTAAACTTGAGAGCTGCAGGATCCTCATGTGATCGCTGGTGCTGTGAGGAGAAGGTGGCAGACTTACCTGACTTGAACTAGAGACATAAATAATGAAAAACTAATTTTTGTGTGTGACAAGTCTCAGAGGGAAAGGAAGGAGTCCTCTCTGCTGGAGAGCTATTTGTTTCAAAATTAATAAAGGATGAAACAGTTTGCTTGGAGCACTGAAATGTAAAATTATGATACTTGGAGTGTATTTTTTAAAAAAGAATTTACATAGTAGAGGCTGCATTTATTTATTTATTTTTGTTAATAGGCTTCCTTAACCATCTTCACCAAGTTGTTTCTGGCTGTCTGTATTTTTATTCTGAAAGTAAACTTTTGAAAGCTGCTTGGATGTCTTCTTTTGGCATAGATACAAATCATTTATCATGTTCTGTGAATATCCATAATATATAAGCACTCTACTGGCTCTTGCTAGTAATGTAGCCTTAGATTAGAAAGCCCTAACAGCTATTTAAAATGGAGAAACTACTGAAAACCCTTGACATGTACATTATCTGAAATCCAGTTTTTTTTTTATCATAACCTAGCATCTAAAAGCCAAGATTATTTTATATAATGGTAACCTTTGCGGCGAATCAGAATCATTTACTGTACAGAAGCTTCAGAAGGCAGCAATACAGACCTGAAAGTATCTCATAATGGCTCAGGCTCAAGCTCAGGTTTGAAAAGGAAAAAAAAATCACCTTTTTTTCCTTAAATTGAGCAATAAACATTCAGGTTTAGTGGCGAGTTTGTGGACGTTTACCACATCTAGTTGAATAGCAAATTTGCTGCAATTGGGATTCAAATTACTATACTACAAACTCTAGTGCATTTTGTTAAGCCTTGCATTTTGCCGCTGGAGAGTGATTTATTTTCAATATTTAGGCTGTTTTGTTAGTTTCCTGCCTTGAAACCTCCTTTTCTGTAAATTTCCAATTTTCAAGGGCTAAGTGGTTGCCAAACTCCAATTTCTACTTCTCTTTTTGAGTCTATTAGGCCTTAGTTCTCTTTCTCCAAGATACTTGACAGAAAAGGCAAAAGGTACAAAATCAAATCTGCCAGTATGAAATCTGATGTATATTTTTACTTGAAAGATGGCTTTATGTTTTGCATGAATAAGTAGGGTGGAATTGCCGATTTCTCCGAGCTTTTGAGGCGTCTCCACTCCTATCTGGTCTGTCCTTCTCTGTGTCCCTGACATAAAGCCTTTTATGACAATCTGTCCTGTCACTTGAGAACCTCAGACCACTACTTTGGCTGAATACCTCTATGCTGAGAAACTTTATTCTCTAGTATTGTAATGATCAAGATGTTAGATGTTTAAAATCACAGCTGTGCAGAGATCTAAGCTCTGTCGGTCACTGAGAACAGAAAGAATTCACCTCTGATCATTAGGATACTAGAGAATAAAGTTCCTCAGCAGAGAGTGAAAGGCCAAGGAACAACACCTATGCTCTCAGTTCCCACCCTAGTACAGCAACAACAAAAATGACTAGAAGAGGTTTGCCTTTTTCCTAGTTGCTATTTATGGTTTATTAAAGTGAAATAATATGTTTGATGAGTATCAGTGGAGTTAGTTATTATATCAAAGTGATGGTTTTCATGCTAGGTTTAAACCAACATCAGAAACATAAGGAAAACAAATATATGAGAAAAAGAGAAGGCTTAGACAGGTCAGGATTTCAGGATGGAAGAATTTTTGTATATGCTTTATTACCAAATAGGTTCTTCAGTGCAAATAATTCTTAAGTTCTTTTGGAGCTGAGGTCAGCATTTTGTGGTCTATAGTCTGTTCCTATAGTGTTTTACTGAAACACAGCTATGTTGACTCATTTACATATCATCACAGCTGCTTTTGCAATACAATGTCAGACTTGTAACCAACATCATAAAACATGCAGCCGCTGATTTTTGCTGGCTGGCTCTTTATGACGTATACAAAAAGTTGGCTAATAAAAAGACTTTAAATTATTAAAACATTTACTTCTTAAAGAAGCAGATATATACAAACACATAAGCCTTCACAAAAATGTGTTTGTGTTTTACCCAGTTGTCCAGAAACAAGGACATAGTAAAGCCACTAGCACAACGATGTTCATTGCAGCACTATTTACCATAGCAAAGATATGGAACCAACTCAGATGCCCCTCAGTAGATGAGTGGATCAACAAGATGTGGTATTTATACACAATGGAATTCTATGCTGCAGTCAGAAAGAACGACATCGCCCCATTTGTAAGGAAATGGAAAGACTTAGAGAAAATTATAGTAAGTGAAATAAGCCAGACTCAAAGGAACATAGGCTCAATGGTTTACCTCATTCGTCATAATCAGTAGAAACCTTGGGCTCTCCTAGCAGAGATTTACAGTAGAACAAAACCTAGATACATAAGGCCATATAGTATGATGCTAAATGAAAGGATCTCCAGGACATAGAAACAAAAGCCATATAATGAGTGATTGTCCTTAAAGTACTATATATTATCTCTCATCTCTTGCTGTCCCTTGGCTATCTCATATTGTTACAGAATTTCACCTTGTTATCTGATATATTGTATATATGTGTATTTGGTTATTTGAAATCAGATAGGGAAGGGGGGAAAATAAGATGAGGGGCAGGGGTGGGGGGAGAAAAATGGGGACCAAGACATGAGAAGTATGTGAAGTAATGTACCCTCTATCTGGTGAATATAATATAACCCTTCTATTAATTACAATAAAATATATAAAAATGTGTGTGTGTGTGTGTGTGTTCTTAATTGGAGAAAAGAGTTTCAAGGACATTTCCACCTAGGCTGGCTTTGAACCATGATCCTTAGACCTCAGTCTCCTGAGTAGCTAGGATTAGTGGGGGATTAGCTGTCAGCACCTAGCAACACTACTACTTTGTATATCTGAGTTGCTTTATTTTTTTATATACAATTTAAAAATTAAAGTGGCTGTACAAAGAGTTTCAATTCAACATATCAGATTTCTTTATTGCATGGATAATTTATTAAATGAATGGACTAAAGTAATACAGACTTTACAACTACAGAGAATTGGTTTATCCAGGGAAACAAAGAAAAATTATTTCTTTTCCTGCAGTTATGATCAAATTGGTCTTTGTCATTAAAACTTAACATGGTGGTGGTAACTAAGAGGAACCCTGAGAGTGTGTCCTTTCCACTGTGATTCTGTCTTTTCCTTACCTGGTACCAGGAGTATGCTCTGTCTGATGGGTCAATGAGAATGGTGATGATCTTGGCTTTGGGGACCAGGGAAGCAGCTCTCTTAGGAGCTTCCTCAGAGTGGAAGTAATTGGCACTCTTCTCAAACAGGAAGTCAGTGGTGACATTAGACGGAACTGGGAAAAAATCCATGTACCTATAAAAGGAATATTTTTCTCAAAATAAAACTGATTTACTGAGGGCATTTGAAGTCTGATGATATTATCCTGCCAACAGGATAACAAGAAGACATTAGGTATTTCACAAACTCATTTATCTCCTAAACAAAAGTCTTCTTCCTTTTTTTTGTTAAAGATTTTTTTTATCCATACTTAGCAAAGCAATCATGTTTGGGACACTAATATTGCATTTGGAAATCCTATTTTTCTGAGTAACTATTCCTTTTGCTTAATGAAAAAAAATGAAAGAAAAGATATGAGATAATAAAAGTATAGGCACAATGATCAAAATTGCAATAATAACCATACTATAAAATGCATCTAAACTCAGAAATGCCATACAGATATAAATGTAAGTAATCCAACAGAAAGAAAAGAAATTGATCAAAATAAAGATATAGCTGGGCTCTGGTGGCTCACTCCAATAGTCCTAGCTCCTCAGGAGGCTGAGATCTGAATATGGTGGTTTGAAGCTAGCCAGAAAATCCATGAGATTCTTATGTCCAATTAACTAGCAAAAAGACAGAAGTAGAGATGTGGCTGAAGTGGTTGAGTGCTAGCCTTGAGCGCGCGCACACACACACACACACACACACACACACACACACACACACACATGCACACATACACACATACTGTCACCACCAAAAGAAACACAGAAAGAATATATTTAGTTCAAAATTTTTTTTGTCAGTCATGAGGCTTGAAATCAGGACCTGGGTGCTGTCTCTGGGTCCTTTGCTTAAGGCTAGCACTCTAGCACTTTAAGCCACAGCTTCACTTCTGGTTTTCTGGTGGCTTATTGGAGATAAATGTCTCATGGATTTAAAAAAAAATTGAATTGTCAGAATAATGTATAGAGGGATTATAGTTACATTCATCAGGTAGTAGGTCCATTACTTCTTGCACATTGATACCCCTTCTCATGTTTTTGTCCCTGTTTCTCTCCCCCAATCCCTCCCTAATCATCTTGAGTCTCACAGACTTTTGACTGTTGTGCTTGGGCTGGCTTCAAACTGTGATTCTCATATCTCAGCCTCCTGAGTAGCTAGGATTATAGGCATGAGCCACTAGCATCTGACTCAAAAATTTGTGTAAAAAGATTTAGACAAGGTTTTTGAAGTCACAGTAAAACAATTTCATTTCCATGAGTGTGTTGTGCTAACTTTATATTTAATCATGGAATGTCAAAGAACAAAAAATATCTCTGCCCAAATATTTTTCAAATGGAGCTATTTATATCTCAGAAAAATTACAGAAAGATTGGAAAGGTACGTACATATTTCAAATTATAAAAGCCTATTAAAAAATCCAAGGCCAGAGTTGTCATCCTTAAGTGTGGTGAGAATTCAGATCACAAGCAGTTAGCACGCAGGCACGGATACCTGCGGGCTCAAGCACTGAAATGAAGGATTGTGCTTAACATTCCACCCACAGAAAAGCTGTCAGGTACAATGATACCAATATATTGTAATACATGTTTCTGAAGCAGGAAGGGATATCTTCTAGAGCAAAAAAACCTTCTGTGTCATAGAAGGGCTATCACTTATAAGGATCCTTACACTCACAATAATGCTACCACCTTCCCCTTCAGTTCATTAAACAGTTCATCATTTTGGGTCACCAAGACAAGTTAGTTCAGAAATTGTTATACAAGACAACTTCCTCCCCAGCCCCCCAGCCCCCGCCCCGCGCAGTCCTGGGGTTTTAACTCAGGGCCTGAGCACTACTGTCCTTGGGCTTTCTCAAGGCCAGAGCTCTACCACTTGAGCCACAGCACCACTTTCGGCTTTTTCTATGCATGTAGTACCAAAGAATTGAACCCAGGGCTTCGTGCATGCCAGGCAAGCATTCTACCACTAGGCCAAGCTCCCGGCCCCAGTGATGACTTCTTTTGATAGTTCGTTGTTTGCTTTTGGCAGAAAGATCATGAGATACTTTCCCAGCATTGAACTGTGAGATGTTTCTCCACATTATAAAACTCCTAGTAGGAGTCCACTTGTTACTACATTGCAAAACAGAGCTGCAATAAGTTGATATATGGAGACTGGGAGAAGCAAAGAAACCTTTTATGTCCGCTGGGCATTGCCTTGCTGGTTATAGGCGAAGAGATATACAAAATATTTGAAAGAGTTGGATGTGCTATCTCTTCATTGTACACTCTATTTGTAGATTGCTATCCCTCATTTTAGAGTTCTGCAAGAGCTGATACTGGGTTCAGAGTGCTTATCAGTGTTAGTGGTAGCCTATTTGATCTATGCTTGTCTCAAGCATGTTCATTCTGAGAAAGGCCCTCTAAAATCACAAAAAAAGGAGTATATAGATGTGCTAAAAAAATTAGACAACTTTCAGCTTCTAAAAATGGCCGTGCTCTCCCAGCAGTTTTATACTGAAAACAGTTTTGTCTGTGAGGATTTCCTCACAGATGTTGTTCTAGATGTTGGACCTGAAGCAGGTATATTTTGCCTGGTCACAGTGGTTTACAGAGAAGTTGAGGTCTTTTCTTGTTTGTCTCCCTGTTCACATTTTTCTAGTGTAGGGGTTAAGACTTAGAGACACTTAAAAAATGTTTGATCAACAAGAAAGTAAATGAAAGGAATTTAAGCTCTTGTTTCCAGGATGGAACCTGAAAGTTACCTAAGTAGGTTTATTTCTATAAAATTTTGGACATTGAACTGGCACTTAGATTTTAGAACATAATTAAAATTAAGCTGAGGGTTTGTATGTCATATATACATATTAATCTATGTAATAAAACATTATATCTATAGAGTCATGAAAATTTTGGAGATTGAATATTCAGGTATAGAAAGGACAATGCAAGCATTATAGAGTGAGCATGTAATTTGAGGGTTATCTGTGAATTCTGCCTCCCTTAAACTTTGCTACTTCTACAACATGTAACACTTCAGCTTTATTTTCAAGCATAAAGAAGTGACATTGGCTGTATATAAAATTTATTCATGGTTGTCATTATCCCTGAATACTTTTAATTGAGTTTTACTCAGAATCAGGTCATCACTGTAGATTCTAAAATGTTAACAATATCGAATGGCTTTCCATACACCACCCAGCCATCTACAATACCCCCCTGCAATTCTATACATGCATAAATTAAATATTCTTTTTTTTCTGAGAGCTTCTGATTGCAAACATTGGTGATTTTTGTCAAAGATAAAGTTTTCTGGTTTTACCTTTACCTCTTGCTTAGGGCTGCTTATAAGTTTAGGCAACCAGATTAACTGCCTGAGGCAGTGCTTCAAATGGCTCTGCAGCTCTGAGGCATCTAACCTTCCACCCTGTGGGATCTTGCTTTCACAAAGGTGGCAGACAAGGCTAAGCTTCCCAGAGAGGTGAGTCTGGATTCTCAGTCTAGCTGTGAAGGCATTTAATGTGACTGAGAGCAAAGCAGTAATTACTGCTGAAAATTGACATTTGCGGTTACCATTATTTGTTATTTGCATTAACTGCCTTTTATAAATGTGCAATTTGTCAATCAAAAGAGTTAGTACTTAGGGAAATTTTAGTGAGCTATATTTAAAATCTTTTATTGAGCTTTTACTTTATATTTACTTATAATATCTCCTATAAATTGCTTAAAGGACTGCATATCTACATTCCTGGCCTGGAAACAAAAAGATCGTATTTGATACAATTTATGACACAAAGTGATTATGCTCATAGTTATGGGTACGTCCCAGGGACTCTAAGTATTATACTAGCTTATATGTCCAAAGAAGTCTTTAATCATTTACTCTACTGTTACTGTTATTATTCTATTACATATATACGCATACATCCACATATAGAAATATATATTGTATATACCTTTTATATACCTGTATACATATTTAAACAGGATGAAATTATATATATAATAGCTTAAAAATTAGACTCACTGGTTAAATAGAAACTGAAGTAGTTGTAGTTTCTTGATTCTATTGTTATTTAATAACCCACAATTAATCAATATCAAGCACACTAGGAAAGAATTGGCAGTACTGTAAACTATATCACAATTAAAATATATGTAAATCCTAAGTAGGTATACAAATTATATTCTATTTTTTTCTCTTTCAACTCAAGACTATCCACAGCGACTCTTGAAATTGTTGGTACTTCTACTAAAATTGAGATCATGCTATCTGACAATGGAGGGTAATACCCAGGCTCCTTATGCAAGAATAAATGCAATATATGTATATATTGTAATTATCAAACCTTTTTATGCCACATTTTTCTGGATTAGTAGAAAAGCCTCTATACACATATTATGATCAGCATGTAGCTTTGTGCCATCCATTTCTACTGTATGGTTTGTCTATATCTTCATTTTTTTCTTTCTTTTTCTTTTATGGCCAGTCATGGGGCTTGAACTCTGGGCCTGGGTGCTGTCCTTGAGCTCTTCAGCTCAAGGCTACCACCCTACCCACTGAGCCGCAGTGCCATTTCCAGTTTTCTAGTGGTTAATTGGAGATAAGAGTCTGATAGACTTCAGTGCCCAGGTTGGATTTGAAGTATGATTCTCAGATTTCAGACTCCTGAGTAGTTGGAATTACAGGCGTGAGCCATCGCACCCAGCCAGATGCATAATATATTTCTAATTTCAATGGGAAGGCAAAAATTAACTTTCAAATGTTGTGCCAGATTTTTAATATAAACACACTTATATTTCAATTTACTTTGTTTTCTTTGCCTTTTACGTAATAGGCCACAGCATTGTCAAAGAAGTGCTCAAGAGCAAGGCAGGAAATGAATTTCTATGAGTAGAGAAATGAAATTTTTAGTATTAGGCTATTTCTCTGACTACCCAACTATAATTACTGTAAAAGATAATTAAGGCTATATTGCAATGACATGTGAGCCTCTTGAGACAATAAATCCTTTCACGAACTGAGAAGGACTGGTGGTAAGTGACTTTGTATTTCTTTATGTTACTCAATGAGTTTCCAGGGCATAGAGGACAAATTTTATTCATGGTTATAAACCACGTGCTTTAAAATATGATCACTAGGTTTATAGTGTGCACAGTACATATACTTTTAGATTTATACTAATAACCCATCTTACCAATCAATCCCCCTGTGGTAGTTATTTCTATTAAAGAACTGTACCTCCTCAAAGGTTTTTGGGCTGGGGGAGTTACTAAGGATGGAAGGATGCATAACCAGGAACAAATACAAAGCAGTGGTACCTGCAAAGACAACAGAGGTTTCGAAATTAATGAAAGCAAGTGCCCAGTATTAACATTCCGAAGTCATTAATAAGCTAATGTTTCCATGGTGCAAGCAGGTTCATTCTGAGTATTCCATGACTTAAGTTGAATAGATAATCAGATATTTAAAACTAACAGGTTGTAAAAAAAATGGAGATTGAATGGTGTGCAATGTAGCCTGGAATTGGGAGAAATGACCTGAGATCTTGGCTCAGTCATGGCTTTGACTTGTGACTTTGGGTTTTTACTTCTCTCTTTTTCAGATGGAAAAATCCCCTGCTTTATTTTACGGGTTTGCTCTGAAGATGAAAAACAAGATAATGTAGTAGAAAATGTGTTCATGACAATAAAGCACTCTCTCAATAAAACATATCACTATCAAATATATAACATTATCGAAATTGATACATATGATCTATAAAGCTCTTACTGAGTCCTGTCAAAACTAGTCAGCCTCAAGACTGAATTTAATCCTTTACCATATTTGCATAAACTTGAGTGTACTTACTTAACACTGTTTAAGAAGCAGTGTCAAAATGGTTTAAATTGTTAAATCTGAAGGAAAGTAGCATTCTTCCTTAGAGACATAAAGTAGCATTATCATGTATTAGAGAGAATGGCATGTCATTGGTACCCATGTAGACTCATAACTACTGAGGGATAAAGATGTGGTTTCTTTTAAAGTGAGCAATGTTATAAAATGTAAATTAGTATTTTTATTAGCCTAAATCAGGAGGTGGCTTCGACTATCTCATTTTCTGCTCCACTGTTGTGATTTACACTATTCTACAATTTGATGGAGCACTCTCCTCAATTATATGATAGCAATAGCAGTCAGACACGGCCTTGTACTATTCCTCTCGCTTGGAAAATATACCATCCTACTTTCCCAGTAATGCTTTGCTATCATTTGCACAGAAGTCAGACTTTTCTGATCATTCTACTAAACTCTTTAATAACATCAGAAAATATATACTAGAAAAATGGATAAAATGACTCTCAGCTACCAGTAGTATTATCTAAACCTGAATTGAAAGAAGCAGTGCTCCTATAGTGTAAGAGCCTTGCTTGAGCCTTTGTCGCCAATTATAGATAACCTAGACAGCGTTTAGAACACAGACAACTGGCCCCAATCCCAGAGGCCCAGGTCTATGTCATGGCTTGAGAATTCACAGTTCTTTTAAGTTCTCTGATCTGGTGAACATCTTTTGAAAAATCAAAAAATTAGAAGAACTGTTGAAGAATATCTACACCTTACTTGTAAGGGGGAAAAAAAAATCCTTCGATACTTGGAAAATCGTAGTAAATTAGAGTAAGCATGTTTTCCTGGAGGCAGGCTAATTCTAGGGTTGACTTTTGTTTCCAGTACTTTATCAGTGTGCGAACCTCTCTAGGTCTTTAACTTCTCTCACCTGGTTGCTAATGAAGAAAATACTGAGCTGTGAAGGTTTTCTAGGGGCCCAGTAGCTAAGTTATGGGAAAGTTCAATCTACGTAGTGCCATACCTGAATATTTGCAAGATGTTTTTAAAAAGAACTTTATTGAGATAGAATTTAGAACATAATAAATATATGAAATATGCCAATCTCTCAGATACAGAACTAAAATACAAATAATCACAGAAGAAAAGCACAAGGCCTTTGGTAAACTAGGAAGAATAAATGTTCATGGACATAAGATACATAGCTATTATAATCTGAAAAAAGAAAATAAACTTTTCTGGGCTTTTTTTTTGGTTGAGTGTGGGGCTTGAATTCTGGGCCTGGTTGCTGTCCATGAGCTCTTCCTCTTAAAGCTAATGCTCTACCACTTGAGCCACAACCCCACTTCCAGTTTTCTGGTGGTTAGTTGGAGATAAGAGTCTCATGGACTTTTGTGCCCAGGGTTGGCTTTGAATTGTGATCCTCATATTTCAGACTCCTAAGTAGCTAGGATTACAGGTGTGAGTCACATGTACCCAACATGTATAGATCTATTTTGACTGCAGGAAATCAACTACATAATTACAGATACGTATTTTTAACCAACTACCTATAAAGGTTCAGTTTTTATACTTCTTTTGGGTCAGTTTCGATATTGAGAACTATTTAAATAGCCAAGTAACTAGAAATCAATGAAAAATTATCCAAAAAAACTACTTTTAATAAAACTCAAGTTAAAATGAGGCTAATTCTCAGTGGAACTTTAGAGGAGGAATCATTTTTGTGAGATTAAAAAAATTAATTTCATGAAAATACTGGTATCAGTGTCATAAACACAAGGAAATCTGAAAAGCTTTATGTGAATGAAAGACAAAAGACTATATAGCACAAGCTTCTATTAGTGACATTCTAGAAAAAGTAAAGCTACAGTGGCAGGAAGTAGGCACCTATGGCTGGGGGTGTCGATCCCAGAGTGACTTTTTTCTTTTTCCTAACAGACCTGTTTGGTTACATGACTGGATACCATCCCCCCAAATGTATCTAATAGTACAATTAACATTGGTGAATTCTATTGGACTTAAATTATACCTCCATAGAACTGGGAGAAAAATCAATATCTAGAAAAATCATTTTCTGTAATTTGTTTTCATTCAAAAGGTAAAAGCTCCATCTAAATAGTAACATGAATACTTAGGGTTTTGAGTTTAGAGGGCAAATAGTAATTCCACCCCTGGTGCTCAAAGGGTTTCAGGTCACATGTGGCCTGAGAGGAATACAGCCCACAGAGGTCTCAAAGGCAAATTTGTCAGCCAAGCTTCAGAGATCTGTGATGGGCGGTGACAGTTGATGTGTTGGCAGGAGGCTTACGGAGAAAGACTTCAGCTTCCATGTTTTCCTGGTTGCTTTTTGACTTCAAGTAGAAAATGACAGGTGAGATAAATAAGGGTGAGAAACATGTTTGTCTTACCTATTGTGTTTAGGTTGATATTAGCAAATGGCACTATGAAAAAAAAATGAGTAGACTTGCTTAGTCTTGTCAGTTTGTTCCAGAGAGATGAGGAAAGGCAGGCACCCCCTTAGCATGCAATGCGACTGTTTTCTGTGAATCCAAAGGCCTCCACTCCACGTGATTTCTCACTTAGGATACAGCTTGAGTGTCTGTCATTTTAAAGCTTCCACTGGGCTTTATTTTAATCCTGATTCTTAC
Organism: Megascapheus bottae; assembly: GCF_031878675.1. Classification (NCBI taxonomy): domain Eukaryota; kingdom Metazoa; phylum Chordata; class Mammalia; order Rodentia; family Geomyidae; genus Megascapheus; species Megascapheus bottae. The sequence continues at coordinate 5,385,545 of NC_143531.1, forward strand.
AGAAAAGGAGTTTATGGGAAAAAATGCGCAGTGATTTGAGAAAAAAGCACTAAAGATTTCTCCTGGGCATGAGTAAATACCTTTCTTAGCATAACATTTTGTTTATACTTAGGAATTTTGCTTGCTGCACACCTTTTCAACTGTTTGTGAAAAATAGTCATCTCTGCAAAAAGAAGTAGTTTACAAATAAATTAGATCCTGAAGATTAGATGATCTTTGGGAAGGGGTTTATTATAAAATATTCTAGGAACTTTTCTGTATCCCCATTGACTTTTAACCAAATCTTGTTAGTCACTTTGTAAGTACGTGATCAGTTTTGATTTTAGAAATGTTATTGGCATTTCTCATTTAAAATTTTTGGAAAATGTGACACCAAACACGCTGCCGGGTTTTTAAATTCTTTTTACTTAAAAATATGTGGACAAAGCACTCAGGTACATTATTGAGGCAAAATTTATGTCATATGACAACATTCAGTCAGCAGCTTTGTAGGAAATTTAATACCTACTATGTCAAGCATTTGTTATCTAGTCCCCTATATTTTCACTGTTTGGTTACACATAACATTAAAGATTCTCACCAGTTTTCTGAGGTCCTATTACCAAGAATTTTGGTAAGCGATCACAGGTTTTCTCTTTAGACCAAATGTCTCTGTGGCGTTTGTCATCACAAGGATTCTAAATTAGAAAAGAATACACATTAGCATGTGTACATGGATGTGTGTGTGCTTACAGTGTGCAAACATTTACAGTTTTTGTCCTTATAAGAAATTCCAGAATACAATGAATAAACAAAAATGTTTCTTTTTTTAATTTAAAAACATTGAAAGCATAGAAAGTTGCATTATTGAAGTTTTAGAATAATTCTTATCTCTGAGTGAGGTGGTATGAAAAGAAGATAGTTCTACATTGGGTAAAAAAGCCTCATATCTCTGAGAGTTTTCTTTTCTCTCCTGATAGCTCTATACTTATTTATTTTTTCCAGTGCTGGGATTTGAACTGAGAGATGCTACCTCTCACTCAGGTTTTTTGCTCAAGGCTCGCAGGTTAACACTTCCAGTGGCAATTCCCAACTTCTGGCATTTTGATGATTAGTTGGAAATGACTCTCACAGACTTTCCTATGCAGGTTGGCTTTGAGCTGTGACCCTAGGATCTCAGACTCTGAGTTGTTAGGATTATAGGCATGAGCCATTTGCCAGCTTTTTACATTTTTGGCTTTCAAGAAAATGATGACCATGTTGAGAAGAGGTTGCACTTCTATCCTACAATACTCTCAATATTCAAGCGCTAACTGAAACATAAGGTGTCAGATTTTTATTTTATGTGATGTTGAGCTTTCTTGATTTGCTTTAAAGGGTTTGGGATTAGCCATAATAATACTGTTTAAAGAGATACCCAATTCCTTTCAGCTGTTTTCAAAACTGGATTATATACGCACACGTGTGTGTATGTGTGTGTGTGTGTGTGTGTGTTTCTATATAAATGCACTTTAGAGGCTGTGGTGGTAAAAAATCACTAAATTTTATCAAAAGGGCAAAATGAAGATTAATTACTACTTTAGGGATTCTGCTTTTGGTTTATGACACTTAAAAAATACCAACACTTGCTGTGCAAGATGTACCCAGAACATCATTTTTTTTTGACAATCCAGGTAGTTGAACTCAGGGCCTGGGCACTGTCCCTGAACATTTTTGTGCTCAAGGCTAGTGCTCTATCACCTGAGCTACAATGCCACTTCTGTCTTTTGCTGAGTAGTTTACTAGAAATAAGAGTTTCATGAACTTTCTTGCCTGGGCGAGCTTCACAACTGATCCTCAGGTTTCAGCCTCCTAAATAACTAGGATTACAGGCATGAGCCAATGGTATGCCTGCATGCACCCTTCATTTTTTAAAATATATTTTTTATTGTAATTAATAGAAGGGTTACATTATATTCACCAGATAGAAGGTACATTACTTCACAAATATTGATAACCTTTCTCATGTCTTGGTCCCCATTTCCCTTACCCCCTCCCCCCCGCTCATCTTGATTTCCCCCCTTCCCTCTCCTATTTCAAATAACCAATTAAGCACATATAGAATATATCAGATAACAAGGTGAAATTCTGTAACAATATGAGATAGCCAAGGGACAGCAAAAGAGATGAGAGATAATATAGTACTTTAAGGACAACAATCACTCATTATATGGCTTTTGTTTCTATGTCCTGGAGATCCTTTCATTTAGCATCATACTATATGGCCTTATGTATCTAGGTTTTGTTCTACTGTAAATCTCTGCTAGGAGAGCCCAAGGTTTCTACTGATTATGACAAATGAGGTAAACCATTGAGCCTATGTTCCTTTAAGTCTGGTTTATTTCACTTACTATGATTTTCTCTAAGTCTTTCCATTTCCTTACAAATGGGGCGATGTCGTTCTTTCTGACTGCAGCATAGAATTCCATTGTGTATAAATACCACATCTTGTTGATCCACTCATCTACTGAGGGGCATCTGAGTTGGTTCCATATCTTTGCTATGGTAAATAGTGCTGCAATGAACATCGTTGTGCTAGTGCACCCTTCATTTTTAACTGCCAAGTATGTATTACGGAGAAAAGGAGAGAATTACAATAATTTCATACTATTTAAGGAACAAGTAAACTGGATCACTTTTTTCTTTCTATTCAATTAATACTGTAGGTATATGAAATTAAAACTAATAAAGCCGCTTTAGAAAAAAGGATTATTTTAAACTTGTCAAGTAGTAAAAAGTTCAAGAACTTAGTAATTTTGACTACTTAATTTCAAGTACTTTAAGGTGTTAAGCAGGAAAAAATGTAGTAATTAAGATTTGTAGTAATTAAGATAGTTAAAAAGGAAAGACACTTGTTATAACAACTGGAATGTCATACAACATTTCAATCCTGAACTCTTCATAGTTTGGTAATTAGAGGAAGGAAGACCTGTTTGAGGCTGATCAGTAGTTAGTTACCTGTCTAAACTCAATCTGTTTACCATCTACTCTTTTAATCTGTTGCAGTGTGCAGATTGATCTCCCACTCTTGATTGAGAACATCCTAATCACTAAAACCTTCAGTGAGAATTCCACAGTTTTTACACGCAATAGAACAGAGAATTTGGGTACAGCAAGGAGTCTGTAATTCAAATTAGTTGTAATGATTATGGAACCAGTTTTACCTGCCAGAGAGGGTCTTTCTGATCGGGGAAGAGCTCAAAATACTTGCGAGCTAGTTGTACTGGAGGCAGAGTCTGAAGGCGCAGGTTAGTCCAGGTCTGTACAAAGTTGGCCAGATTAACAAAGGTGTACAGTCCCAGCCGGTCATTCCCATAGTTGGACAAATGGGTCATGAAAATACTGATCTGAAAAAGGACAACGAACTTTAGAGTAAACTTCAGTGATTTTTGACACTAGAAGGCAGTAAAGGAATGTTAGACTATTTTTTCTTGAAGATCACTTATGAATTCTTTTGCTAAGATTACTTAAGAATTACAATCTATGATGTGTTTTTTGATGTTGAACATGTCCTAGAATTTCTTGTAATATTAATGCATAATATGGCAAGCTTTAACGAGTATTTATTTCCTGATTTTTTTTTTTGCCAGTCCTGGGCTCAGGGCCTGATTACTGTCCTTGGACTTTCTCAAGGCTAGAGCTCTACCACTTGAGCCTCAGCACCACTTCTGGCTTTTTTCTATGTATGTGGTACCAAGGAATCGAACCCAGGCCTTTGTGCATGCTAGGCAAGCACTCTACCACTAGGCCAAACTACCGGCCCCTATTTCCTGAAATATTAATATGTTTTAGTCACCAAAAATCAGAGCTGCCCAACATTCATATACTCACAATCAATAAGACCAATTATTGATATATATATATATATATATATATATATATATATATATATATATATATATAGCTTTGGCCCTGGGGCTTGAACTCCGAGCCTGGATGCTGTCCCTGAACTCTTCAGCTCAAGGCTAATGCTCTACCACTTGAACCACAGCACCACTTCCCAAATACTGATATTGTAGCCTAGATATTAATTCATGATGCCTTTATGATATGCGAACTATGAATATGTGAGTCTTTGGGCTTTCATGGGATCATGATTTTTTTTTTTGGTAAACTCAACCCATTTAATTTGGTTAATACTGTAATATTTCCAGCTAAGGAGTATAAGTAATCAATGAATTAATATTAGGTCCTGTGCTTTACAATTCTTAAAAGCTAGGGTCACAACATGTGATGCCTGAAGGTTATACTCAGCAGAATAACCTTCCAACCTTTTTCCACATGAACTGAATCTGAATCTGCCATTATTCCCTATACAAAACAGCTCCTTTAAGAAACGTTTTCAGTGCTTGACTAGATAAAATTGACTCTTGCTATGGAAGCAGTGGACCTATGTTTAATTTATACATTGAAAAAAAAGCACAGAAAATATGGGGAACATTTCACAATGAAAGAAATTTGAATTCAATCAACTTGGTCTAGATTGTCAGATGGACATTTTTAGAATTACTGCTTTAACTAATGCAAGCTGTTGATAAGGGGAAAGAATTCTGTGGGAGATTTTCAATAGCGGAGCCAACTTCTATGGCATTTATGCTGTTTTAAAAATAAAAATATGGTAGCACTGCTCTAAAATACATTAAGGCTTAAGCACATAGTAATTATTGTTACTCTGATCATCATAATAATATAACCAGTCATTCGTTAAAAGGGTGAGAGAAATATTGAAAATTCATTGAGATAAACTGGCAGAGATGACAGGCAAAAAAGTTATATTAAGAGAAGACAGTATATAGAAAAAAGTAATTGATTACAACTCTGAATAAGTGGAAACAAATATCTTGTATTCCATGGAACAAATCATAAAAATCCTATAGGCTTTCTCAGTTGAAGCCAGCTGTGATCAAGAATATTTTACTGATTTCTATTCACTCTGCTAGAAAATTTATGAAATCTCAGGACTTTCACAAGCAAGATACTTGGGAGATCATTCTTAACAGCCATCAGAATATTGGTGCAGTTATGGAATTGATAAGAATTTTATCCTTTTAGAACTTGATGAAAAATGAGACTTTCAAGTTTTTCCCTTGTTTTTAAAGTAGCTTCATTTCTGTGATTCTGAAAGATTTTTATTAAGAATCTGTGTAGTCTAAGCTGGCTTTGAACTCAAAATCCTTTTGCTTCAGTCTTCCATGCCTAGCTGTTATGATTTCTATTATCCCTTCTTTTATTCTTCAAAAGCTTATAAAAACAGATGGCAATTGAGAAACTTATGAGCACTACTTTTACACATAGTGGTTCTTTTCTAATTTAAAAGGCAGTCCTTATTTTATATGCCACATTTTTCAATGTAGCTTAATGACATGGTAAAATGATACTTCAAATTATATTTCTCCTAAGAAATTTGAATGCAATTGGGAATTGAGCTATGTATGGGCCTAGTTAGCTGCTAGTTCAGATTTCTTGCTTTATATTTTATGGAAGATCTATTAGGCAATCTATGGATGTTATTTGAATATTGTCTGTATTAAGCAGAAAATGGGAAATGAGAGATACCATAGACAGTGTCATGAATACACCTGAACCCTTTGAACTTACTATTTGACCTCATAATCAATATTGTTCTGCGATAGAGTACTTCTTTGCTACCTGCATGACCACAGAAAATTTAAAAAAATACTAGTGTCTCTGACAAAGACAGGCTATTCAAAATGAGTTGTGGGCTAGCTGATGACATTGTTTTTGTTGATTCGGAGCCCAGATTGCCAGAATTAAGGAAGCCCTTATAAAACCGAGCTTAATTCTGTAGAACAGATCCTTAGCCTTCAAGAGTGGAACCTTTAAGCCAGCCAACTCTTTATCTCTTTCACTTTGTCCTGTACAGTGGTTACAAATGTGGGCTCAACTATTAACTGGTTCTGTGATGTTTGCAAGTTATTTCAACTAGCAGTGCTTTAGTTTGCTTATCTAAAAGAAAAACAAACCATGTAACAATAATATCTACCCTGAAGGCTGTCATCACAATTACATGTAGGAATGAATGTAAAGGCTTGCCTCAGAGTAATTGCCTAATAGTCAATAGCTGTTGCTGTTATCCACCTCAGTGTCCTGGAGAAATGTAGTTCATCTACAGCTTCTTCTCCCAGCTCATCAGCCTAGCCCTCAGCTTCCCAAGGAGTTAGGAGACAGAAGTGTGCCTGCATCTCTCTTCTGATCGCTTCCTCTGTCAGGCAAGATTCTGTCATCAGTGACTTGTGCATCCCTCCTGCTTTTCACTCTTAAATTCCTTTGTCATCTTTCAGCCTTCAGTACACTGTACATTTAAGATTTCCAATCAGTTTTCTCTTCTCATTAGTTAGCAAACATATGGATGGTGGGGCACAGACACAGAGAATGCACAGCGAAAGCTATTCCTATCACAAAAGATATGGTCCCCCGTCTCAAAGGCACACTCAGAACAGTTGCATATTCTTCATATTCTTTTCTGTCGGCTCACTGTTCAACTTACCTTACTGGACATCTTCCTCCCCTCTCCCCTTCCTTCCCCTCTCCTCCCCTCCCTTCAGCCTTCTCCACATCTCATTCCACTTCATTCCTTCTTGGCCCTTTGGTTTAGTCTGTCATATCTCTAGTTAATCATCCTAAAATCTCAGTGGGCAGGAGCTCTGAAGGAACTCCCCACCCTTCTCCACACACATGTGGGATTTTAGAATTCCTCCTGATACCTGCAATGCCAGGCTGAGGTATTTCTTTCTTTCTTTCTTTTTTTTTTTACAAAGAACATCTTTACTGATAAATGACTATAAAAGCAGTCTTAGTTTATAGATACCCAAAACAGTTAAAAGGCAGAGCATTAACACTTGCAGTAGTCACACTGAGATACAAACAAGTATTCAGGTTAAACACCAGGTGTAAAAAGGACAAATACTGAAGTGCAAAGGACCAGAGGTCCCAGTTCTATTTCCAGACTTTAGAGAATAAGTCCATCTACCACTAAACTGCAATTAGTTTGAAAACTTCAGATGCTAGCTCCCACTTTAGTGATATTTGGACAGAAAACAAACAAACAAAAAATCCCATGGGTTCCATGGAAACTCTGAAGAACAGAACCTGGTATAAACAGAAGCATGGGTGGCCAGGGAGTAGAATGGTCACAGCAGGCTAAGGTATTTCTTTTATAAAATTTATTTTATTTTAATGTATAGAGGGGTTACAGTTATATTCACCAGATAAAAAGTGTATTACTTCCACACATTGATACCCCTTCTTATATTTTTGTCCCCATTTACCTCCCTCACCCCCTCCCCTCATCTTTATTTCCCCTCCTATTTCAAATAAACAAATAAACATATGTATATAATATACCAGGTAACAAAGCCAGATACTGTAACAATATGAGATTAACCAAAGGGCAAGAGAAGAGAAGAGAAAAAAAAACATAGTACATTAAGAACAAGTCACTCATAATTAATTAAGCTCCTGCTCCCATGTCCTGGAGCTCCATTGGTATTTCATCTTTTACAAGTATTCGAATATTTCTTGGTGTTTTTCCTGCCACCTGCTTTCAGTTCCATGAGATCTAATTCATCTAGGTAAGAGTAAAAAATCAATAAACTCCAGAAGTGGAGCTGTGGATCAAGTTGTAGAGTACCTTGACCAAAAGAGCAAAAGGATAGTGTCTAAGCCCTGAGTTCAAACACCCTCTCCAAAAAAAAAGGAGGTCATAAAATTCCCAAATGTGCCTCCCTCAGATCCTTTTCACTCATCTCACAAGTTTTCATTTTGTCTGAGATGAGGCTGACACCAATCTACTGTGTTTCTGCAGAGAACACCTTTCAAGGCTCTGATGCACTCAGCAGGTCTCAAGCCAGCACTGCAGGCTCTTCCTCTGGATGGATATAGTAGAGAATCACATTCACCATGAACCAGCACCATGCTTTCCAGAAGTGTTACCCATTGCCAGAAATGCAATGGATGAGAAATGTAAAATTTTGGCAGGGGATCTCTCTCTCCTTGTTCACATCTTTTACATTCTGTGCTATAACTGTTGCATGCCAACAAGTACTTTTATTGATTTTTGTCACCTTCTCCAAGCGAAGCGATGTCACTTTATTTTGAAGGTTTAGATTCATTGAGTGCTGTTTTATTTACCTGGCCATGTGCCTTACTCATCATTTAAAAATCTCAAAGGGAAGCTCACTTGCAGAATAATTTGGCACAGAGCTCTAAGCATTTTTGAGTTAGAGACCTGATAGGCTTTAAATGAAAGTTGGAAGGGTAAATCAATTGCTCTCAATTAAGGACAGGTTACAAAGGTATACAGTTGAGGTTAATGTAATTCAAAGTAATTTAGCTTGAAGTGGTTTTCCTTTTTTTTTTCAAATAACATTTATATTGCTCATGTAATTTTCCTGGCTATACATTCAGAACTGCAACTTCAGCCTTTTTATTACAAGGTAGTGATGGATGATCAATTAACATGTCTGTTAGGTGCCAGAAGTAATTCTACTGGGTTAATGTGTCACAATTGCTTTAGCTTCCGAACAAATGTTTACATGCCATGGAAGTGTCTCCAACTCTCAGACCACCAATCTGCAATTAATTTTGCATTGTGTCCATGGCTTATGCTCTTCTCCTACTGTCTCTACATGAAACTGCAAGCCCCCTCTGCGGTGATTTAGAGACCAGACACCAGCTGCTCTTATCCTCCTTGACTCACAAAGTCACAGAATAACAAACACAGTTACAGCTGAAGATGAATTAAAAAGTGATGGAGAGAAATCTTGTTTTTTTTTTTAAGTAGAGTCTCAGTACAAAAGTTATATTTGATTTTTCCATAGTATTTTTATTTTTGAATTGGAAACCATTTTATTTGGTTCTTAATTTTAAGGCACTTCCTCAAGAGCATAATGAAAAAAAGAGAAAGGAAAATAAAGTGCGGCTCAATAAATTGTGGCTCATGCCTGTAATCCTAGATACTCAGAGATCAAGATCTGAGTATCATAGTTCAAAGCTACACCAGGCAGGAAAGACTGTGAGATATTTGTCTCCAAATTAAAAGGTGTGTGTCTAAAATTTTTGTTGGGATAGATATTTGGGAGTGTCTTATATGCATAAAAGCAACTGTATTTATGCATTCTTCTTATTGTATGAACACAAATATAAAATTGTACACATATTTGAAATTTTTCTTCTTAATAAGCATTGGAGATATTTCCATATTTGTACACAGACCATGCTGCCAATGCTGATTGTGTGGGTGTTGTCTCATTCTGCATAGTAGTCTGTAGTGTACTTAATGAGTCCTTCTTACAACTATTGAGAATAACTTTGCCTGTGGATCCCCTCACAGGCAATGCAGATACAAGGATACAGTCTTGGAAGTAGAATTTCTGAAGAACATGATGTGTATTTGAAATAGTGAACAGTTAAAGGAGCTTGGAAAATGAAAGGTTTAACAAATAAGAACTATTGGCATACTCTGTATGTTCTCCCAATTTCCAAAGAAGATAGGAGTTTCTCCTCAACTCAAGACCATTGACTGGAGAGCCCAGACCCCAGCATTCTGCATTGCTGGGCGGGGGGAGGGGATTGTCAGATAAAAGGTCTGCAGAGCATGGAGTAAGAGCTCCTTAGCAAGTTCACAGAGCTAATCTCCTTCTCCTTCTCCACACGTTAGCATATACTGATTACCACAAAGGAGAACAGACATGGAGGGTTCCCTTCTTCCAACAGACTGGAGGTGAAGGATAACAATGGGGATTAGGAGACGCTTTAACCGTGAAGGAGGTTCACTACTTAGACTTTTATACAAGACTAGATATAGAGAGAGTATTACATTACATTACAAAAGTGATTGGAGGACTTTCATTCTATGAGCATCACTACCCAAAGTTACAGGCCTTCCTTGAGGTTTTCTCCACCCCCCACTTAAGTTGAGAGGAAGTAGTTTGTGAGGAGACATTTCAAAGAATTTAACATGTTCAATGTAGGAATAAAAAATCACAAGTGATATAGGGGGCAGAGAGACTGACAACTTACAATACCTTTGTCTTTGTGGTATTAAAGAATGAGTCTGTGGACACAGGGAGAAGTGAAATATAAACACCCATTGAAGGAGAAGATAAGCAGAGCTCCTTTAGAGCTCCGAGTGCTCACTTTGGAGCACTGACTGAGTCATGCACTGTGAATAAAGTGTCTCTAGGAAAGGGCTATGTGACTTTCAGGATCATTGGACAGCCAGTGATCACATCTGTCCCCAGACCCAATCAGAGGCTCCACGCATCCTTTAGCCCTTCTGGCTGAGTGTGTCCATTCCATGCACACTTCTGAGGTCCAGTCAGTCCACTGTTTACCTGCAACTCTTCCAGGGACAATGGGCCAAGATGGGATGGCCAGGGGGCCATATGTGTGACTGCTTCAGGTTATGTGCAGGGATGCACAACCTCTATGGGAAGGGACTTTGGCCTGTCCTGAATTTTTCTGCTCTTGCTTAGGCCTGTTTATAGGTTTCATTATTCTAAATTCCAATTCAATGGTAATTACAATCATTTTAAACCAAGTATTTCAGAGGTATATTATACCATTTTCTATGAGTTGTAATCCTCTAGTAAATGACATTTACTAGAGTTGAAAGAACGAATGAGGTGCAAAGGAACAATGATGGAGATTGTACCACTGACAAAGTGACATAGACAGACACTCGTAAAGGTGGGAGAGCCGTCCACACTGAGAACCTATATTTTTACTGAGTTTTTTCCCCCCCTGAGACTTTCCGTTTCATTGTGGAATTGCCTGCATTATTAAAATAAATGGGTGTCAAGCTCTTTTGATGTTTCATCCCAGGCTGAGGGAGAATTTTGATATGTCTACACATCCTCGCAGCAGGCAGAGGAAACCCACACAGCTGGAGTTGTTGTCAGTTGTCACCACTGAGGATATAGTTTAGCCTGAACATTTATCAAAAGAGCATATCCTTTGGGTCTCCTATTATGTGAGGTAAGAGATATTGAGTTTTACCTGAGAAAACCATTTCAGTCCTTTGGTTGATAAGATAGGGAGAAAAGATATTATCTCACAGATTTGTCTTGTAAAGAAAAGAACATAAGAACTAGCCTCCTGTGGCAGGCCCTTAGTATCCATCCCACGTGTTTTTTGCATTTTCAAGGAAAAAAACATTTAGTTTTGTGATGTTGAGGATGGAATCCAAAGCCTGTACCTGCTTAGACAAGTGCTCCAATATTAAATGTCATCTCTGGCCCACAAAGAGACATCTAGTATGTTCATTCTATACTTTTCACTTTCTGATTTATTTTTATGTTGCACTTTCGCTATGTTTTTTTCCTCACAATTTTCTGTGCACGTCCTTTTGAGTTTTAACAATTTTTCACACAATTTGATGTTGTGTGAAAAGAGATGTGAAGAGATGTTAACTTTTTCATTTGCTCAGATTTCTGCACACATTCCCTCACAGCCTAAAGTCCTAAATTGGCTTAGTTTTTCCTTTCATGTCGAGTCATTATTTTCTTATGCCTTCTGCTCAAGGTGTCATTTCTGCATGTAAATTCTGCTCTTCACCCCTGTATTGTTGACTTTATTGCAATGGTAATTTATCTTTCAGTCATCATATAAAAGCTGCATCAGGCTGCTGTGAGCACTCTCTTGCCAAAGAATCCGGCATCACAGATGTGAATTCTAGTAATAAATCTGTCCACACATCACAGAAAGAGGGAACACATTTTTTTACATCTTTGAAATCAGAGGAGTTAGAAAATGTGGATGAACCATAATTGTTAATACATGATATTAATGTGACTGGTGAAACAAATGGAGAGTAATAAGTTTCTAAAAGAATGAAAATAAAGGTGAGAAGAAAAAGAAGAAACTGAAAGAGAAATGAATATCATTTTTCCACCGCTACAGGGAATTCAATTGGGAATAGCATGAATAGGCTATTAGGTCTGTTCCACGAGACCTCACGATTCATTTGGAAAAGTCTTCAGGTATGTCTGGGAAACAAAGAAACAGTTAATAAAATCAAGGCTAAGTTCTGGTGTACTGAAGTGATGAAGTAAGAAGAGGTTTAGATAGTATGACGCTAAATGAAAGGACCTCTAGGATACAGAAACAAAAGCCATATAATGAGTGATTGTTGTCCTTAATGTACTGTTATCTCTCATCTCTTTTGCTGTCCCTTGGTTATCTCATATTGTTACAGTATCTCACTTTGTTATCTGATATATTGGATATATTTGTATTTGGTTATTTGAAATTGGATAGGGAAGGGGGGAAAACAAGATGAGGGGTGGGGGTGGGGAGGAGAGAAATGGGGACCAAGACATGAGAAAGGGTATCAATGTATGTGAATTAATGCACCTTCTATCTGGCAAATATCATGTAACTCTTCTATTAATTACAATAAAAATATATAAAAAAGAAGAAGTTTAGGACGAATGGTACAATATGAGGTTTATAAAAGTATCATTAAGACCTCTGTAGACTGGTGATTGCCCAGTCAGAGAATTGATCATGTATTTCTTTTATGACTCTGACAAGGATCATGGTACAGTGGGAAAGAAAGCAATGGCTTGTTTGGTTCGGGGCAAAAGAAATGACAAAATAGGTGACATCTGGGAAGCTAGCCAAAGGCAGTCACAAAAAGCAGGTCCAAAAAGGACTATTGAAGATTAACTCAAGGACAGTGACAGCTAGGTGAAAGACATGGAGAGAATTCCTTGGAGGCTTGGAATCAAAGAGAAGGAAAAAAAAATTAGAGGCCACTGTGCCAGACACTTTTTTTTGTGTATGATGGGACCATTTAAACACACACACACACACACACACACACACACACACACACGCACACAACATCTAATAGAAATGTTTAAGTTAGTAGCATGCTATCAAAATATTCCATCTCCTTTCCTCTGGAAACATAAATGTATCAGGACTATGATGGGCTAGGCTGTTGAGATCACGACACCACTGAAGTTCACAGTTCAGTTAGCCATCCAGAAATACAAATCCAGATTTCAGAATTTTAAACAAAATGGTGCATCACTTCCTAAGCAATGCATTGGATGTGATTTCATCTGTAAATGGAAAGTAGGGATCATTTACAAAATAACAGAGTAGGATTTCCTGTGCAGACAGATGCTTTTTATATTTATATAGCCAGAGCTGCTTCTCTTTTTTTATTTTTAATGCTCTGAGAAACTGGAAACTGATATGATTTTTCATATCAAGTTTAGTTTAACATATGGCAAAGAACTCATTCAGACTGTCTCCAAACTTTGCAGTTAACAGTTTCCAGCCTACATAGGAAGCGAAACGGGGCTGCTGGTGAGTTCCCACTCCCTCAGAAGACCGCAGAGAACAGCCTAAGTTAAACCACAAAAATGATGTTTATACAAAGTGCAGCCTTCAATTTAAACCACAGTCACACAGAAAGCTTTGGTGGATGCTTCAATCCTGGTTTTCAGTTGTACCAGCACAAGACTTCAAACACAGCTCAATAACCAAGTAGCTGTCAACACAGTTCTTCAGCCTTTTGGAAGAAAAGCAAAGAGCAGGTTCTGAATCTTGGAAGGCCTCAGTTTAGCTGTTTGTAACTCTTCTACTGGATTTTCCACTCTTAGGCAAATACAACAAGAGAAGCACATCTAACAAGAACCTTTGAAAAGAGAGCTAAGGCGTTCTTTGTGGAATGCAGTTGTGCTATATTCCCTCCTTACTAAACACATGGGAAAACAGACCCTAAATATGATTACTTCACCATTGCCTAAGGGTCTGTGTTTTGTTATCACCCAGTTTCATGGGTTTTTAACCTTTAGCTATTTTTGACTTAAAAAACAATTTTTTATCAGCTTTTATTAACTACTTCTACTCTGTCATTCTTCCTTTCCTTCCTCTTATGTCCTGATGTTGCTTATAGAATATATTCCATAGAATGAGAAAATAGACTAAAAAAATGGCTGTATTCTGCTTAAAAAATAAAAGGATCATGGAGCCAGGAGTTTGGTCTAATGGGAGAGTGCTTGCCTAGTGTGCATGAAGACCCGTTCGATTCCTTGGTACCATATACATAGAAAAAAGCCAGAAATGGTGCTGAGGTTCAAGAGGTAGAGCTCTAGCCTTGAGAAAGTCCAAGGACAGTGCTCAGGTCCTGAGCTCAAGCCCAGGACTGGCAAAAAAAAGGGTCATGTTGTCACAGTGACAAAAGAACAAAATAAACATATTTTCTGTTTCTTTCCCTTGGGTCTAGTTAGATATTCTCTTTCAACCTCTGTTTTCTCCATCTGGGCATGATTGGTTCATACCTGCATTCTTAGTTACTCAAGAGGCTGAGATCTGAGAATCCATCCTAGAAAGTTCATGAGACTCTTATCTTCAACAAACTACCAGAAATACCTGGAAGTGGATCTGTGGCTCAAGTGGTAGAATGCTAGCTTTGAGCAAAATTGTCCCAGGGTAGTGCCCAGGCCCCAAGTTCAAGTCCTAGGACCCACAAAGCAGACAAACAAAAACCAACCAATCAAACAACAACAAAAACAACTAAAAACCCCTCAAATCCACCAAACAAAAAACCTCATAGAACTGCTGTCAGTTTCATAATTAAATAAAGTCATGTGGAACAGCAAGTAGTCTACTCCCTGGCAGTTAGTCTTTGGTTTCCTTTCCCTCTGAAAGCCTTGCTAGCTTGGTTTCTCATCCTCTGCTACAATCTACCTACCTACTAGAGGGACAAAGTGGAGTTAGAGACACCTGAACTATTACGATTACTGTTGTTCCTATGTGGTCTTTATTTGCTATGTTGAGATGATTTCCTTCTATTCCACAGTCTTTGTATCACAAAGCGATGATGAATTTTGCTAATATGGTACATCACATGGATTCATTTTTGCATATTAAATCACCCTTAGATCAAGGATACTTACCTCTTGGTCCTGGTTTATGACCTAATAGATTATTGTATTGGTTTGCTGGGATTTTCTTAGGAAATTTGTTCAAATGTGAGGTATTAATTTGTTTTTCATTTTTTTTATGGAGTGATTTTGGCATCATGTTGACCTTACAGAATAAGTTTGGAGGTGATGATTTCTCTTCAAATTTTGACAGCAAAGGGAACGGCAGTGATTTTTAAAATCTGTGATTATCATCTATTTATACAGCACACCACTGACTCAATGTCCTTACTAGTTATAAGTCTGTCTAGATTTTATTAATAAACTAGCTTGTATGTGTTTGGCAGTCCACTATTTTTTATGCTATCTATTTAGTTGGTGTGTGATTGTTCCTAGTAGTCTATGAAGATCATTTTATTTCTGTGATCAGTTGCAATGATTTCTCTTTGTGATGTGAGACCTTCCTTTTTACTTATTTACTAAATAAAGGGATGTTAATCTTAAAACTAAAATACCCAAAACTTTCAGTTTTGTTGCCGGTTACCAGTGGCTCATGCCTGTAACCGTAGCTACAAAAGAGACCCCATTCCTGTAACTCTGGCTACACAAGAGACTGAGATTTGAGGACTGCAGTTAGAAGGCAGCCTGACCAGGAAAAATCCATGAGACTCTTATCTTTACTTAGCCATAAAACAAACAAAAAAAGCCTGGAAATTGGGGTGTGGCTCAAGTGGTACAGTGCTAACCTTGAGCAAAAAAGCTCAGGGGACAGTGCTCAGGCCTTGAGTCCAGAATTATTACACAACCCCCCCAACTTTAAATTTTGTAATTTTTGTCCTTTGTTTTGTTGATTTTCACTCTAATTGCTATTATTTCTTTTTCTTTCTTATTTTGGGCTCATTTATTCTTCAATTTCTAGTTTCTTAACATTCCTCTAGGCAGAGTTGTTTTCATTTACTTCAAAGCATTTTCTAACTTCTCTTTTGATTTCTTCTTTGGTCTTGGATTGTTAAAAAAATGTTTTATTTATCTGTACTCATTTGTGGATTTCCACTTCTCATTCTATTCTTGATTTCTAATCTGTCTGTGGTTAGAAGTGATACTTGGTATGATTTTAACATTAACTAATAGATTTGTTTTGTGCCTTGACATGTACTCTATGCTGAGTGCCATTTTAGAAAAGAATATTCTGCTGCAGCTGAGTGGAATATTCTGTCTTTGAAGTCAATTTATCCTATTGCACAGCATTGCCCACATTTTCTGTTTAAATATTGATCTTCACCATGATTGTTAATGGGTTATTATGGTCTACTATCTATTTAGACATTTCTGTCAATACTTCATGTACTTTGCAATTCTCATGTTCTGTACATATAGAGTAATAATCATAATATATTGGATGATATCCTTCTTGGTTTCTAGTGCTCTTTTTTTGATTTTAGCCAGATGCCAGAGGCTCAGGCCTATAATTCTAGCTTCTCAGGAGGTTGAGATCTGTGGATCATGACTTGAAAGAAGCCATCAAGAAACTCAATGAGACTCCCATCCTCAATTAACCAGCAGAAATCCAGAGGTAGACCCTTAGCGCAAGTGGCAAAAACCTCAGGGATACGGCTCATACCCTGAGTTTAAGCACCAATACTGGCACACACATACACACATGCAAAAGTGTAACAATTCTATTTTGGGTCTTGGCCTTACATTTACTAAACATACACAGTCTCGAAATTATCTTGGTTATTGTCCTTAGCAAATCAAATGATGCAATTTGTCAAATACTTGGGTTACTTATACATTTATCTTCAGTTTTCATATTTGCATCTGATATACTAGGGCCAATGTTTCTACATTTGCTGACCAAGTAAAACATTGTATAATTGAAAACCAAAGCTGTACTTTGTAAAATATTTTTCCCTTTTATATTCCCATCCCCCTCCTCTCATTCCCTGTATGTAACAATACCATTATTTTTGGTGTATCCTTCCTAGTACTTTTATACAACCAACTATATACTAATTCATGTATGATTTGTGCCTAACCCTTATTCTAATTTTGTGTGTATAGTTTCAGTGTGATACTTAATCGGTCTCATACAAATAGATACTCAAGTTATTACCACTGCTTGAAGTACAAATAACTGTAAGGAAAACTGTTTAAAACTATTCATTAAAACAATGTGTAAAAAATAGATCCTTGAAGTAGAGTTCTGAAATTAGAATGGGCACACCAGAGGTCAAATGCATATGTAGGCTTTTTAGTGGTTGTTAATCTTCGAACGGTAAGGATGGTATCCTTTTGCCTTCCTACTAGAATGCATGAGTACCTTTTTATTCATCGCCTTGCTAACAGAATGGTTTATCTTTTAAATCTGATTTTAATTTTTTTCTCCCAGTTTTTGACATTCAGTAGAAAATGAATGGTGCTTCAGTATATTTAGCTTTGCATTTTTTTTTGTTGGTCATGGGTTTTGAACTCTGGGCCTAGGCAATGTCCCTGAATTCTTCAGCTCAAGGCTAGTGTTCTACCATTTGATCAGTGCCACTCCTGTTTTCTGGTGGTTAACTGGAGTCTCACCAACCTTAGTGCCTGGGCTGGCTTTGAACCACGATCCTCAGATCTCAGTCTCCTGAGTAGTTAAGATTTCAGGTGTGAGCCATCAGCACCCAGCTAAGCTTTGCATTTTTGTCATTTCTAGTGACCCTGAACATCTTCCCAAAGGTCTCTGGAGATCTTGGGAACTAATAAAAGCTCCGTGAGGCAAGCCCCTTGAGGAGAAATGAATTTTGGACAGCCAGACTGTCCTTCAAGCTCAAAAGATATTTTCAGGCAGGGGAGGTTAACGAATTGCCATTCATTCAGAGCCTATCATGTGACAAAATTTTTACTTTTTCTGTATGCAAAATAGAATAAGACATGACTTTTAAAAATGAAAAACCCACAAATTATTGGAAGATGAAAGTAATAGGTGATAGTAAGCAGAGAAAGTTATATATTAGGTTTAAGTTGAGGTACTGCATGAACATAGAAGGGACACTCAGAATCAAACACTGGAGTGTTGTGGGGAGTCTATGGAAGACTGACATGTGAACTCAGATTTTCACAAAAATATTCTGACTCAAAGACTCAGAATGAGATAGTAAATCCTATTCAAGAAGGGAAAGGGAAATACAGATTATTGAAAGAAATGTCCAGAGAAATTTACAATGGCCAGGCTTGATTTGCTTATTTTTCTCCCCAACTAAAGGACTTTCTGTTCATGCTGAAAGCTTATAGGAAGTTATGAGAGAATTAGGCATGGGATTATGGCATTTGTTGCTTGGTTCAACTTGAGAATTCAAGTCCCTGGGAGGGAATAAGGAAATTTTTGGCATCCTAGATTCTACCCCATCTGGCTATTGGTCATTTGGCATTGTTGGCAAAAGTTCCAACATGGTTGCTCACTTTGAACCATGGTATTTAGCCTAGCTTTACCCTTCCCACAGATACACGGGCTGGCCATGCCAACCTTTAGCTTGTTTTGATTTCCAACATGATCAAAGGCAACCAAAACAATAACGACTTCCAATTCCTGTCACCTCTTCGATTGCGTCCCCAGACATTGAGTCCTATGGGAACTGGTACAAAGCACAGGGGGAAATCATGGGAATATTCACTGTGATGAGTGGGACTCATGTATTGATTAATATACATGGCATGACTGATTTGAAACAAATGCTTCAGTTCTCTTTGACTGTGCAGATCAGAGCAATTTCCTTGTGCTTAAGTGTAAATATTCAGGCACAAATTATTCAACTAAACACAACTGAGAAATAGTTTGTATAATAGCTGGTCTAATGAGTCCTGTTTTTCTTAAGAGCAGGTATCCAAAAAATAACTTCTGTTTTCTTACAGCTTTATAATCACTCAATGGCAACAAATTATAAAATACATAATTCATAGAAAAGGACATTATTTACAGAAAAACAGAACCAGTATGGAGGATAGAAAATGTCTAAAATTGTTCTTGCTCTGTGTGTGTGTGTGTGTGTGTGTGTGTGTGTGTGTGTGTGTGTGTGTGTGTGTATACTGGCATGTGAACCCAGGGCCACAGTGCTCTCTACTTTATTTTTTTCTTTTAGCTTTTTCCCTCAAGGCTAGTGTCCTATTACTTGAACCCCAGCTTCACTTCTGGCTTTTGTTTTTCATGGTTAATTAGAGACAAGAGTTTGGTGGACTTTCCTGCTGGGGGTGGGGCTGGATTAGAACTAATATCCCCGGATCTCAGCCTCCTGAGTAGCTAGGATTACAGGCGTGAACCAATGCTGCTTGGCAATCATTTTGATTTCACAAGCTTAAACATCTTCTTAGGCAACATCAGTACAATTTATTGTTTGAAGAATAAAGAACATAGTTGTTTATAGTTCTTTAAAATTACAGAAGATATTTTCCCTTATATAAGTGCTTATAACAATCATTTTCTAAAGCACACACACACACACACACACACACACACACACACACACACACACACACATTTGTCCCAACATAGCCATGGGTTGCCTTTCCCTAAACAACAGCCTCACATTTCAAGTCATGTTCAAATGTTCCATAGCCAAGTTACATAGACCTGTTAGGAGCCAATGTCCCTTACGATCCAGAGTGTAAAAGTGCCATATGGTGGTGATACAGCACAGAGTAAGAGCCAAGAACAACATCCTCATCAGAAAATTACTGAGGTGATGGTGAGAAGCCCAGGCCACCTTATGGGGAGAACAGCTGCTCCCCTGATGTCAGGAGACCGACCAGGTTACCTTTCTAGTCCAACAGCTCATTGTCTCATGTCAGGCAGCTCCACCTCCCTCGTGAAGACCTGTGAAGGACTTGGGACCATTTACAAACCTTTCTGAGTCTCCAATTTCCTTTCCTTGCAAGCAGGGAATCTGCTACGAGGCAGTTTTTATTAAACTGGTTGTTATCCGTGGTTGGATATACCATCAATCAATCTATGGCCTGCAACCTCACTCCCCATGTGTTCAGTGGATCATCTGAAACACCAGGAGACCTCTCACTGCACTGAAAATGTACCAGGAGGCACAGCAGGAAGCATAAAGATGAAATATGCAGAAATCTTTGATAGGAAAGATACCCTTTTGAAAAGTAGAAAAAAGTACAAATAACCACCCATGAGGCAAGTGCTAGGCAAATTATGAGACTTTAAAAGAGAGAGCATAATTTGAACTGAGTAAATATTAATTCTGTCTCTGATATACTGATAACACACAAGAATCCTACTTCTCTCTTTTGTTACTAGATAATTACTACTATTGTGAAGTTTTGGATAGCAGGGATGTGTGTGTGTGTGTGTGTGTGTGTGTGTGTGTGTGTGTGTGCATGGTTTCTGGTGTAAGAATAATAGGTAGAAACCACCATGCCCAGCTTGATTATTGAGATGAAAGTCTCATGGACTTTTTTTTTCCCCAATCGGATTTCAGATTGCACTCTTCCTGATCCCCCATCTTCTGAGGATCTGGGATTGTAGACACAAGCCATTGTAGACAGATCTTCATTTAACAATGGCAGCAGGTTATTAGAAAATGTAGGGTTTCTTCCTTGACAAAAGGCACTGTGTCCTACATAAAAACTGGGTACAAGCCAGGCACCAGGAGGTTTTGGGAAAGTAAAGAAGAGCCATTCTTTGCAATCAGACATGAATAGCCTCACAGCACTCTGGAGTTTATGGGGTAGGACAACTTTGAAGGAGTCTGCAGGAAACATTATAATAATACCAGGGAGGGGCCCGTGAGGCTTGGGGAGGCAGAGGCTTGGGGAGGCAGCTCTTGCAGGAGGTGGCCACTAAGACAAGTTTGAAAGTATGAATTGGAGTTACGTTTAGTTTTGAACCAGTTTATGTTAGAATTCTCCCATCAATTAAGAAAAACAACATTAGTTTCCATTGTTTTATTTCTTGTTTGGCGGTCATCTTCAGTTCTAATACCTCAATTTTTTTTTACCCCGTACTACATCCCAAATTTACCTGATCAAAACAATCACCTTAAAGATGTGATAAATATGAAATACACTCTTCCCTGTGGAGTTTTTGAATATTCCATATAAGTTGTATTCTGTGTCTCAGGTTGCTTTCTAATGAGCATGTTCAGGAGCTGCTTTCCTAATGTGTAAAGATGTTCTGATCAGTCATTTATTTTTCAATAAAAGTTTTCTGTTATGAGAATGTTTTCTAGGACTAGAGGAGGAAGAAATATACCCTTTCCATTAGGAATAAAAAGGTTGTACTAGAGGAAAACACACGGAAAAGACTTCAAGATCAAGGCACAGGCTTCTTTCTTAGGAAATAATAGTAAGAATGGACAAGTAGGATGGAATGAAATGAAAAGATGTCTACACATCAAAGAAAACCATTTACAGAATGGGAGAAAATGTTTGCATCTACCAGTAGGATGACAGAATAGTATCCAGTATATGAAAAGAGCTCTAAATGTGAAGCACCCAGAGAATAAACAATGCAATTAATAAGTGGGCAAATGAATTTATTAGACAGTTTTCAAATAAAATTATGTCCTTTGCAGGAAAACAGATGAAACTGCCAATCAACATGTTAAGTATAGTAGGTGATACAAAGAAAAAATATACAGGTATGTGGAATTCAGATCCCTCAAAGGATCAAAATGTCAATAAAAATAATATTAAAAAGGAACTACCTGGGGCCAAATTAGTAGTCGGGGGGAGAGGGAGCTCATGAAAATACATTATATACCTGCATGAAGAGTGCATAGGAAACCCATTTTATAAAACTTGCAAGAGGTAGGAGGATAAAGTGATAATAGAGTGACATGATCGAAGTACACTATATGCATATATGGAAATAATATTTACTATAATTAACATACACCAATAAAAGAAACAAAAGGAGTAAAAAGTTGTTTCCTTTCAGATGAATTTTGTAGACAAGCACATACTGTACATAACCAGGCAAAGTATGTTTGAATTTAATATGGATTAATTTCTATTCATATAGCCTATTATCTTGTGTGAATTTTGTGGTTTTCACTTTATTTTCCCCTCTCTGCTGTTACTCCTGGTTTGAGGTACTCATGGCTCACACCTATATTTAAGCTTCTTGTTTGATGAGAGAAACACAACTTCTAGTTTATAGTTAGAGATTTGGGCAGACGGGTGTTGCAAGGATGGGGAAAGAGTACTATATCAAATTCAGAACATTGACATAAAGTTTAATAAAAGGTGTACATAGAGGAATTAATGAGTAGTTTTGTGAACTTACAAAGGTAGAAGTATAATGTTTGTTTCCCTTGAATATCATCTAAGGGTAAGAAGAGGGTGAATCTTCTTGCAATTCCAACTTATTTTTGAATTAGTAACACCCACATCAGATGGATGGAACTGAAGACATTAAAAGATAATGTCACCAGTATCTTTTTTACAAGCAACTGGAAGGATTGATTTATGGAGGATGAGTGTACTTTGTCAGTGAGTCTTTCTTGCCATCCTTGTCATTCTGTTCTATTTTTTGTCAGTCCTGAGGTTTGAACTCAGGGCTTGAGTTTTCTCAAGGCTAGAGCTCTACCACTTGAGCAGCACCACCACTTCTGGCTTTTTCTATGTATGTGGTATTGAGGAATCGAACCTAGGGCTTCTTGCATGCTAGGCAAGCACTCTAACACTAGCCCAGACTCTGTCTCCCCATTGATTGTTTATACAGGTCCCTCTGTGGTTGTTGAATTGACCAAGTGTATTGTGTTTGGCAGAAATCTTGTGCTTGTGTACATAGAGCTGTGTCTGGGATTTCTACAGCTTCTCTCCTAGGTACAACATAGCACACCATCCTTTGCTGTCTGGAACAACAGAACACCCCACTGCCTATTCCTTAGACTAGCAAGCTCTAAAACCTGGCTCAGTACCCCCACCTTGACAGTGACAGCTTTTCCCAGTGGTAGAAATAAATTGACAAAACCGATTTAAAAACGAGGCATTATAAATTAGGGGGAAAAAAAAACAACCCGAACTCAAGAACTAGAAGTTTCCTTCCTGATGCTGAGGCTGTATGGGAAGCAGTCACTAACCAAAGGGAAATTTGTAACATTGTGTTGCAAAGAGTGCAAGTCTCCATGATGAGAATATTCAAGGGCAATATTTAAGGAACTGAATAGGCACCACAGCAACCGAGAGTTAAAAGAACTCAGAAAAGGGATTCACAATTCTATGGCTCAATGACGAAAGAAAATATACAATGTCAGAATTTTGTAGATTAATATTATTAATGAAAATGTAAGCATGAATATTTTAATGGAATGGCTTGTCAATATAATTCCTTTGGCCTGTGGGTTAGTGGCTATATTTAAAAGACAAAGAGAAGGCCATAGGCTATGACTTATAAGATATTGCCATTTGTAAAAGACAGATAATCTGGGAGAATCCACTTAGGTTGTTGTTTCACTCAGAATGACTTACCCTCTAGGGATGTGAAGAGGGATAGCCTCCCAGAAGGCTCAATATTACACTATTCCAAGCTGACTTCTGAAGTCCCTGGCGGGTTTTCCCCAAGGATGTGTTATGCTTAACATCTCTGGCATTTTTCTAAGATGTTAAAAAATAGACCCAGCTGTAGACTAGAAGGAAATGGTGAAAAACATGTGCATTTTGGTTTTGCAGGACCTGGAAAATTATGGTTTAGACAGGAGTCTTGCACATGTTTTTCTGTTTATTTCTAATTTTAGCCAACGTTTATCCTGATAGGATTTTTTTGTTCATATTCAGAGATAATTACAGTTTTTCATCTTGAATATTGCTAATGCCAGGGGCAAATCCACACATCTAATAAATAAACTTTAGCTTTCCTTTTTATGTTCCCTCACAAGGGAAAATCACTAACAGCTTTTCCTTATACAGCTTACTTCAATTAGTTCTTCTTTCACTACACTATTTATAAGACTTGCCTCAAGCAAATGTATGAATAGTACCTCATGTTGCTGATACCCAAGTATTAAGAAATGAAGGAAGCAGAGCAGTGGTTCATTGAACAGGGTTGTTCTGTAATCTAGAAAGGTGAGACCGGTAGCATAGTGACCTTATTTTCTCATTTAATTCTTTGCCTTTATGGGAAAGAGAGCATAAGAGAAAAGGAGTAAAATAGACAGAGACAGAGACACAGACACAGAGGGAGAGACAGAGACAGACAGACACAGAGGGAGAGACAGAGAGAGAGAGAGACAGTGAGAGAGACAGAGATGTATACAATGGTTTCCTAAGTAAAAAACAAAGAAACAAACAACAACAACAACAAAACAAAAACAAAAATCCCACTTGGGGGAGTTTCTAGTTGAAAATTCTTGTGTTTTTTTTTCCCCAGTCCTGGGGCTTGAATTCAGGGCCCAGGCACTATTGTTGGGCTTTCTCAAGGCTACTACTTGAGCCACAGCACCACTTCTGGCTTTTTTCTGTGTATGAGGAACTGGGGGATCAAACTCAGAGCTTCATGCATGCTAGACAAGTATTCTACCATCAGGCTATGCTCCCGGCCCCTGAAAAATCTAAGAGCAAGAATCTCTAAATTCAGCACAGTTTTCAACACAAAGGAGGGTCTGGTGTCTCACTTTGCTAAGTTTCTCATGTCACTATTGCTAACAGAGTTGATGACTCTTTATTTGTACATGTGATTCAAATCAGTTTTTCTCCCCTGGTTTTGGGGCCAGAACTCAGGGCCTGCCTGGGCACTGTCTCTGAGTCTCTTTGTGCTCAAGGTTAGCATTCTACCACTTGAGCCATGGCACTTGAGGCTGGCTTTTTCTGAGTAGTTTATTGGCAATAAATGTCTCATGGACTTTTCTACCTGGGCTGGTTTCAAACCATGATCTTCAGATCTCAGCCTCTTGAGTAGCTAGGATTACAGGAATGAGCAGTGTCAGTTTTTATTTACTGACTTGGAGCTTAGATGTCATGTTATGTTTGGATTTGACTTTTTCCCCCCTCTCACCTGGTTGTCAGGATGATTTCCAGCTGTGCTGTCACTTCTCATTATTTATTTGAAGAATAACCCCAATTACTTACCGGATTGAGTACCACAGTGAAGAAAAGTTCACCTCCTTGGATGCTCTTGTCCAACTCTCTTGGTCCCCCTGGATATTCTTTGTAGAAAATGGTGTGAGTGAAAAGTCCACAGGTCTGTCTTGGCAGAACCTGGAGGAAAAATGCCCATGTAAAGAAAAAAATCTCTTTTTAATTAGTTACTCTGTTGAACTAAGTACTTCATATTTTGTTTTCATAAAAGATGATATTCTTGAATTCTAACCAGAGCCTGAAAACCAGAGCCTGCATAATCTAGGAAAGAGAGGATGATGTAAATATGAAAGGAACCATGAGGGAAATTAAAAAAATATTTAAAACTGAAGTAGACTTTATATTATTTTATTTACTATTCTATTTCAAATGTAAAGGTCAGTACTTTTTACTATGAAGCCTAATATGAATTAACAAATAAAAAGGAATAAAACATTCTAAATATTGTGATCATTTTTATTATATTATAATTCCAGTAGGCAAAAAAATGTAAAGGATAACTTTCTGCCACGTTCTACACATACGTTGGAAAATGATGTGAACTGTTAATGTACTGATTCAGAAATGCCATTTTAAATTAAGACAAATAACCTGGAACACAAATCACAGCATCTGCTCTAGTCTGAAAAGATTACTCCAGGATGTCATGAGTGAACAAAATTCTAAGTGTGAAACTTCCCATTCAAAATAAGAGGTTAACCATTTGGTTAGTAACTGAAAGTGTCATAAGCAAAATGATAAACGGTGGCCATTATTTGCCTCTAGTATACATTGTTTTATTTTCAGAGTTTTACAGATCACCTGACAAGATCCAAGTATAGTGATAGATTATAACATACAGCTATATAAGATGGTCTAGGTTTTCATTAAATCTCAGGATAAACTGTTTATCTCTACATATTCAAAGTGTGGGAAATTAATTAACCTATTTGGGAAAGTTGCTAATTGTGCAGCAGCTTACCTGGGCAGGTGCTCTACTTTCACTCCTTAACAAACTTTCTTCTTACTGTCTTGACTAAACGCATATTTAGTTCAGAAAATGCTGCTCAAGATTTCCTGTATTTTGCATCCCTTTCCAAATACCCTAGGTTTTTCTTATTGTTTTTAGTCTGAATGTTTATTTAATTTGCCTCTTGAAAAGTTTTCTTAGGAAACATAATTCTCAGCTCAGTATATTGCAGAATACACCAAGCCTCTATTTTCTATTTACTTTTACAAACTTGTAAAACTTACACAGTGTTCATACCTCTGTATTTTATATCTGTGTCGCTATATGCCTTATAGTTCTCCTTGAAGCACTTAAAAGAACTTTAGTTTAAATAAAAAAGTCTTAAGTCTGGTGATGTTCATGTTTGCAAGCATTCTTCACTGTTGTAATACTACACACATAACAAAAACACGATAATTGGGAGGGGGTGGAGGGAAAGGGGAACAAAAAGATGAGAAGGGGTATCGAGGTTTGGGAAGTAATGTACCCATTATCTGACAAATGTAACTGTAACCCCTCTATACATTATCCCGACATTAAATACAATAGAAAAGATACTAAAAGAAAAATAATAACAACAAAAAAGGATAAGAGAAAATCCATGTTAAATGAGAATATATTTTCTAGCAATTCTTGGAAATGGTATTTCCTGGAAAGTAAACCTTAATGTAATATTCATCCATGTATAAAGATACATATTCCAGTCTTGATGCCTATCCAGGAGAAGAAATGCTTTCTTTTCAAAAATATTTTTGTCGGCCTATATTAATCGTATAAAGAGTTTATTATGCTAGTTCCATGCTTGCATATAATTTTGATTATAATTTGGATAACTTTGATCATAGTTACTCTTTAAATCAGTGTAAGAAGAGATATCCAAAAGCGAAGTGAGAAAATGCCCAGATTAGATTCAATGCTCGGTTAGGGCAGCATTATAAAAATGGGTGCTCTAAGGGTATCAATGTATATTCGCCTTCTATCTGGCGAATATAATGTAACCTTTCTATTAATTACAATAAAAATATATGAAAAAATGGGTGCTCTAAGTAAATCAATCTTCTGACTCAGTCTGACTACTTGCTTGGAAAATTGTGCAAGACCTACAGAGCTCTACCTGAGGCATGTTTGCCTCCCTGATTCTATTCTAAATGGAGAATGGCGTGGAAAACAATTGAGATTTGTTTTTTCTGTACATTGGAACTTGGTGAAGACCCTGCAAACTCTAGGAAGAGTGATTCCCTGCAGGCTGTCTGAGCATCACCGGAAGTGCTGGGGACACAGTGATTCAGGGAGCCTGAGCATCACCGGAAGTCCCAGGGATACAGTGATTCAGGGAGTCTAAACATCTTCGGAAGTCCCGGGGACACAGTGATTCAGGGAGCCTGAGCATCACCGGAAGTCCCGGGGACACAGTGATTCAGGGAGCTTGAGCATCACCGGAAGTCCCGGGGACACAGTGATTCAGGGAGCCTGAGCATCACCGGAAGTCCCGGGGACACAGTGATTCAGGGAGCCTGAGCATCACCGGAAGTCCCGGGGACACAGTGATTCAGGGAGCCTGAGCATCACCGGAAGTGCTGGGGACACAGTGACCCCCGCAGGAGGTTAAGGAGATTCTCAGGGTGTGATGATGGCGCTTGGCAAGGTGGGGCAAGCCCACTGTGTTCCTTGAAACAGGTCTCTAGTGCTAGAGCAGGAACAAGAGGCCTCGTTCACCGGGTATTTGGCTGTGGATTATCTTCTAGATCTGGTTCTGTAACACCAGCTCGGCTTCCAGCCTGAGAGGGACTGATGGCAACCCTGCAGCCGCCGACCACGTGCGAGGCGGTTATGAGAGCCTCTTCCCACAGATAGGAATCCTATGGTACCTGAAGCCAGACTCCTAGAACCTCACGCTGGCAAAAGTCCTGTTAGACTTTGCCAGAAAAACATGCAGATGTCCAGCTGCAGCGAGCAAAGAAAAGGTTTATTGCCAGCAAATGGACCAGGCAAGATCCCCTCTCACAAGAAAGAAATAGTGCCGGCTATTGCCTGGGGTGACCTATATAAACCTGCGGGGTTGAGGAGGCAGCGACCCTGGTGGGGCTTCATCAAGCGGACTATCAATTGTAGCTGCTGCCCAAATGGTGGATAAGGGGTTTGTCTGTAGCTGCCCAGGCCTGAATGTCACTCTAAGGGATCTTGTTGCCTTATACGGTTATAGCTGCCCCAAAGGAATACCATCTCAAGGAAGCTGACTCTTTACTGCTCTGATCAAACAGGCCTAGTAGAGCCTTGGAGGAGCATACTAAACTATTGGAAAGGGGTTGGGGGGGGAGGGAGCTGGGCCAACACTGATTATTTAATGCTTTTACCAAAGGGGCCTAAAGTTGCCTGGGAAAGGGGCATGCTATCGGAAAGAGGCCCACTAGGTCAACAAGTCCCAACATGGTTTCTGATCAGTAAAGACTCTGAGAGGTGGAGGGCAGAGGCTGCTGCCAGAAGAGTCAATGGGAGGTTTTGCCAAGGGGCAGCTCTGGTGGCCACAGTAAGTGTAGGTAGTATATGCAGTCTTGCTGAGAGATGGTTGACCATCTAGGACTAAGTACAGCTCTGGCTTCCCATGAGCTCCTTATGGGATGAAGAGAAGCATTGACCATTTGAAAGTGCAAGACTCTGCTCAGGGTTCAAGGACTTTGAACTTGTTTAAGTTTTGTGTGCTTAGAAGATGGGACTGACTTTGGAGGAGAGTAAGATAGGCCTAAGACTGACACTGAGCTAGTGTATACTAGTATGCTTTCTGGGGGGGAAGGCTGTGTAAGACATGGCACTTGATGCTCAAATAGAAAGGGGCAGAAAGTCAGGGTGGAAGAATGGCATGGGCATGAAGAGCAGTCCTGTGGTGGCAGGAAGATTCCAAGGGGGGATGCAAACCAGGTTGATTTGAGATCCTAGAGACCACATGGAAGGGTGTGGAAACTACTGGAACTCATAAAGATGACAAAGGGCCTGCGAGGTGTGTCTCCAGACTTACTGGAGGTCGAACTAGAGTTCAATTCTGAACTACAAAACTGAATTAGCAATTGATAAATCAATGAGTTTTCTGTTAAGTCTTTTGAGTTTGATTTCTGGAGTTTGCCTCACCTCATATAGCAAACTGTGGAATGACCTAAAGTTCACTCATCAGGTACTGGCCCTATTCTTGCTACAGTTTCTCACTGAGAGAGCGTATTGGCTCCCAAAGTTTCCTTTGTATCTTTCGTTGGATGGCTGCTAGTTCAGTTCTCCCTCCTACTGAATAATCAATGGGTTACAGAACATTTCCCACTTGGAAATTCTCACCCAGGTGACCACAAATCAAGCTTTTCTATGCAAAAGTGGAACTAAGGGGACAGTGACATCAAAATGGAATAGCTACAAAATTCACATATTTAAAATATAGGTAAAATGTGCTTTTGGAAAGATGAGCATATCTCAAGAGATATAACCCATCAAGTTTCCTGGCTATACAGAAACAAAGACAAAACAAAACCACATTGAATAAAATCATTTTTGAGACTTACCTTCACTATCATAAGAATACCAATGATTTAAACATGACAGAAGAGCATTAAGTGCTTTTAAATTATGAGACAAGTCAGGTCTTTTAAACTCTCTGGTTGAAGCCTGGCAGTTTGAGGCATGGTAAATTTATTTTCAGGGCAGAGAAAGGGCAGACTCGGATAAAATGTGGCTGATACATTCATAACTAGCATTTATAACATTTTTTTTCAAATCGAGAGACAAGTCAAGAGGTGAGTTGATCCAAATTGAATGCCATTATCCACTCTAAATTTTGCAGACCTCAGGATATTGTCTGAAAAAAGTCACTTATGTCTAATTCTTGAGGGTAGACATCTGCTAAAAAATATCAGTCTGACTCAAAGTGACAAGTGGCTCATTACCTAGTGTTTTTTTTGAGTTGGTTTTTCCTTTTGTGTGAATCTAAATTAGTCCATTCCTAACTTCCCAGGTGCCTTCCTTGGATTTTAGGACTTGTAGGAAAAAAAACCCTAAAGTTTAATGACTTGCTTTGGGAGGTCTCACAAACTATTAAACAGGAATATTTTGGCAATATATGTTCATCATCATGGTAGGAAAAAGCAAAACAAAATAAAACCAAACAAGCTCTAGAGAGAATTAGTAAATGGATAGTAATCATCTAATTAACATTATCTATCATTACTGTTTGCTATTATCTGTTAATGATTATGCAAGTCTTCACATGTGGCTTCTTGCTGTGTAGCTTAATTTTTATTTTCTTAGCTTGCTGTGTAAAAAGAAAAACACACTTTGGCTTACAAAAGGGCAGCATGATTAATCTATGGAGAGCTGGCATTAGTTTTAATACTATATCATAGTATGTAGTTTTTGCTTTTCAAAGAAATAATGGCTTCTAAAATCACCTGCAGATTCATTGTAATGTTTCCTGAATATTTTCACAACAGTTTTTGTTTACTAGTATTAGTGTCAGGAATATATACTGCTTTGTAAGTCGCATTCATAGAATGGTGAAGTGAGTTTAAAGGGAATGACCTTTCCTTAGACAGGACAAAGCCATGTCTTATTTTGTGGAACATTTTCCACAGTTTACACTATTTATTTATTTATTGCCTGTCCTGGGGCTTGACCTCAGGGCCTGAGCAGTGCCTTTGGGTTTTCTCAAGGCTAATGCTCTACTACTTGAGCCCACAGCACCACTTCTGGCTTTTTCTATGTATGTGGTACCCAGGAATTGAACCTAGGTATTTGTGCCTGCTAGGCAAGCACTCTTACCACTAGGCTAAACTCCCAGGCCAGTTTAAGCTTTTTAGAAAAATATTCACGTTAAGTAGTTGTAGCAAGGGGGTATCAAATCAACCTAGAAGTTTGTGAGTACAATGCATCTCGCTTGACACCCCCTCCCCTTTGCATGGTTCTTCTCCCTGTTTGTTCTTTTCTCTTTCCTGTCCTGGGAGAGTTAGTGGTAGGCTCTATGCCTGAGGAAGCAGACTCACCATGATGTTTTTATGGATAAAGCCTCTCCGGTGTCTGGCTGGTTTCAGGTGTGGGTATTCTTCCGTGCTGGTGATTTTAATATTCCAGACCTTCTTCCAGGCCTCATAAAGCTGAACATGTACTGGGTAGACGCCCGAGTGGTGGGGGGCTACTGCGTAACCCATGTCAGTGGGAATGCCGTGCTCCTACGACCAAACAGACTGCGATGAGCGCATGCCACCATTCATCTCCATCACATTCTTACTCAACATATTTATTTACATCAATTACTGTTTATTAAAAATAAGAGTGATAGATAGGAAGACCTCTAGATAACATGATGCCAGATAACTGCTGTTTCACCATTTTTGGTCTTGATGTATGTGGGCTTGAGAGTTGATAGGTCAGAGGCAGCTTTGTACTACTGTTCACACTTACCTCCCTCCACCATTCACTGTCTTCCTTCTGCCCTCTTCTTTCTTCCAACTCCCTTCCCTCTGCCTCCCTCAGCCTTCCCTTTCTCTTTCCCTTTTCCCTTTCCTTCCCTTCCCTTCCTCTTGTACCACACTGCTAGCTCAGTTTTTTTTTTCTGGTTATTTAGGATATGGAGTTGGGCTGGCTTTAAGCTGCAGTCCATTAGATCTCAGTCCTTTAGACCCCTTTATTGTTTACAATTTCAACAATTTAAATGACAAATGCTTGCTACAAATAGTATTCAACATTCTCCATAGAGCAAAAATCAAGAATTAGAACAGTGAATTTTGCAAGTTCACCAGGCCTGCTCAAAGGGTTTTCTTTTGTGCACTGAAGTTTCTACAATGTTGGTTACATACCTATTATCTTTTAGCATGTGGGCCAGTAATTGTCTTCTGATACAGCAGAAGAAAGTACAAAGTAGAAAATTACATACAGCAAATTTTTTTGGAAATAGCCTTATAGTGACAGCAGAATAAACTGAAAGAGCCAAATAATCTAGAAAATCAGTTGACTTGAAATGTGATGTTCATACATAAAACGAATCCATTTAAAAAAAGGTTTTATTGGGCTCTAGTGGCTCATGCCTGTAATCCTACCTACTCAAGAGTCTAAGATCCAGTGGGTCAGAGTTCAGAGTCATCAGAGGAAGAAAAATCTTCCACAGTCCATCTGAAAATATAACCAGCAAAATGCCAACTGAAGCCATGGTTTATGTGATAGAATATGGGCTGAGAAAGCAGAAAGCTCCAACTAGTAATGTTCAACCCCCCCCAACACACACACAAGAAAAAAATGATATGAAAAATCTCACATACACAACACTGTAGTTTTGTGCCACAATATTTCTTATTCACTTGGTCCTCCTTAGGTTATTTCCGATACCCAAACGAAACCTAAAGTGAATGGGATGATTCTGGAGGGGGTTTTGGACAATTTCACATCATGGTAAATGCTTGCTGCTTGAAATGGTTCTTGAGACCTGATTAGATTGTTGTAGGGTGTAGAGGGAGGCTATAGAGGCACACAGGATGAAACATTGTTTAGTCAAAGAATACCTACAGTTTCTATGTCCACAGACATTATTTTTCTCCTGAGTGAGCCTTAATTTTGTTTTCCTCTCTGTATTTTCATTGCTGGATCATCTTCAAAGGTTCCAGTTAAGTAGACTTCCTTTGAATTAATCACATCTTTTTTCTTGTCATGGACCAATGCCACACAGAGAACCAGAGTATGAGGCTGCTAAGTGGATTGAATAATAAAAGACCCGGAATAACAGAAAGAACACTGCAAGAGGAATTTCAATACCAAACTTTAGATTCTATTACAGAGCTATAATTATCAAAACAGCTTGGTACTGGCACAAGAACAGGCCTGAACACCAATGGAATAGAACTGAGGACCCAGATAGTAAACCACAGATCTATGGTCACCTAATCTTTGACAAGGGAGCCAAAAAAAATAGAATGGAAGAAAGACAGCCTCTTCAACAAGTTGTGCTGGCAGAACTGGTTAAGCACCTGCAGAAAACTAAAGTATGATCCTTCTTTGTCACCCTGCACTAGAATTAACTCCAAATGGATCAAAGACCTGGAGGTAAAAGCCAACACACTGAAAACTTTACAAGAAGGAATAGGAGATACACTAGGCCTCCTTGGCACAGGTCAAAACTTTCTTAATAAGGACCAAGAATCACAACAAATTAGAGAAGGCTGGATAAGTGGGACTGCATTAAACTGCAGAGCTTTTGTATGGCAAAGGACATAGCTAGTAAATTAGGAAGCCTACAGAATGGGAGAAGATCTTCACCAACCATACAACAGACAAGGGCCTCATATCTAAAATATATCAACAGTTCAAAAAATTGAATCACTCCAAAACTAATCTCCAAAGTAACAACCATCCCATTAAAAAATGGGCCAAAGACTTAAAGAGAGTCTTCTCTGAAGAAGAAACAAAAATGGCCTATAGACACATGAAGATGCTCAACATCTCTGGCCATGAAAGAAATGCAAATCAAAACAACTCTAAGATTCCACCTCACTCCAGTTAGAATGGCCAGGATCAGGAAAACTAATAATAACAGATGCTGGAGGGGATGTGGCCAGGAGGGATCACTACTTACACTGTTGGTGGGAGTGCAAACTCGTTCAACCACTATGGAAAGCAGTATGGCAGTGCCTCAAAAGACTAAACATAGAGCTCCCCTATGACCCAGCAATTCCACTACTTGGCATTTACCCAATCATCCAGAAACAAGGGCATACTAAATCCACTAGCACAACAATGTTCATTGCAGCACTATTTACCATAGCAAAGATATGGAACCAACCCATATGTCCCTCAGTTGATGAGCGGATCAACAAGATGTGGTATTTGTACACAATGGAATTTTATGCTGCTGTCAGAAAGAATGGCATTGCCCCATTTGTTAGGAAATGGAAAGACTTAGAAAACATCATATTAAGTGAAGTAAGCCAGACTCAAAGGAACATAGGCTCAATGGTTTCCCTCATTTGTCATAATCAGTAGAAACCTTGGGCTCTACTAGCAGATATTTGCAATAGAGCAAAACCTAGATACATAAGGCCATATAGTATGACGCTAAATGAAAGGACCTCTAGGATATAGAAACAAAAGCCATATGATGAGTGATTGGTGTCCTTAATGTACTATGTTATCTCTCATCTCTTTTGCTGTCCCTTGGTTATCTCATATTGCTACAGTATCTCACTTTGTTATCTGATATATTGGATATATTTGTATTTGGTTATTTGAAATTGGATAGGGAAGGGAGAAAACAAGATGAGGGGTGAGGGTGGTGTAATGGAAATGGAAACTAAGACATGAGAAAGGGTATCAATGTATGTGAATTATTGCATCTTCTATCTGGAGAATATAATGTAACCCTTCTATTAATTACAATAAAAATATATGAAAAAATGGTGGTCACAAGATCACTTGGCACAAAGGGATTCAGAGCAATTCAACAACACTCTGTGTTCTCATTATTATTGCTTTTTCTACTCTCCCTTCACTGCTTTCCTAAGCTACATTACATTAGATCCTGAGTAGAAAGACACTTGTGCACCACCCTTCTCTCTTTGCCAAAAGACATTGGAAAGAGGCTTTCCCTGCCTCTTGCAGGAGATATATACAAAAGACCAATAAATGAAGGAAGAAATGTCCAACATCCTTAGACATAATGGAAAGGCAAATAAAAACTATGCTGAGAGTTCATTTCATGCCAGACCAAATGACTGTCATCAAGCAAACAACAAACAGACATCCTCCTATTTATTTATGCTTCTTACTGTACCTGGGGGTAAAAATATGGATTTCCACATGCAGCTTCTTCTGTTGAGCTGAAGTCTCACAGGTTTTCTGCCCTGGCTAGCCTAGAACAATGATCTTCCAGTTTTCAGTCTCCTGCACCTAGTGCTTGTCGCATGTCTAGCTATTGCTTAAGAAGAGATCTCATGAGCTTTTTAGTCAAAATTTAGACTATCATATTTTGGAGGATCTAGCTTTACCTAGGTTCTTGGCTAAGTATTCCCTTCCAAGTCTTTCAATTTTAGATTAAGCACATATTGTTTTTCAATATGTAGCAGAAAGTCGAAAATTAAAAATTTACTTTAAAAAGTATAACTTTCATTATGCATTTCATTGACCTTTGATTGAAAGTAGCATCTTAGCTCCAGGTGCTCTTTATTCTATTTTTCTAGTTGGAGAAGATATGGACCAAAAATGCTGGGGGAGTATGGCTATGCTATCATAAAGTGTAAATTAAACTCTCATAGGACCAGTGGGATTAATTCATGTTCAATCTGAACTCAATCTCTATTCTCAGCCTTGCCCCCAGATCTATTATTCCTTTATGGTTCTGAGGCATCTTATCAGTTAACAAGCAACCAGATGCTGTGTCAAGAAGCTAGATGTTATTTTGACACCTTATTTCTTCATTCTCTCTTAAACTTATTTCAATCGTGGTTTCCCCATCAGTAGTATTTCCAGTATGTATCTTAAACATACCTACTGATCACCAGAAGTGGCTCTGTGGAATGCTGGCCTTGAGCAAAAGAGCTCAAGGACAATGTGTAGGCCCTGAGGCCAAGCCCCCCAAACTGACAAAATATAAAATAAACATAAACCCAGAATATTTCTGTGGATTCCTTTGGACTTAGAATGCAAAATTTTATCATAGTCACAAGCTCTGTGGGATATGACCATTGCCTCTTAAATATAGCCTCATTCGGAGTCACTCCTCCCCCTCTCTTCACATGTAGTCAGGCTCATGTTAGAGTCATGAAGTTCTGGGTTGGTTTACTCCCTGTTAGCTACCTAGTGCCAGGTAGAAGCAAGTACCTCTCTGATAACTACCAGTGAACAAGTGTGCAGACTTGTCTGACCATCTTCATCCATTTGTTTTCACTTTCTTAATTGTCTCAGCTAAACCTCCTGCTTATCTGAAGAATGGACATATGGGGGAGGTTTTAACACACTGGTGATACCAAAAATCTCATTGAAACTCCAGTGAAAATGAGAATTGCATTGCCACACAGATACTTTTATTTAATATTTTGGAATCATATGAGTTATACTGTATACAATGTAAAATTATAAGACATTCTTAAATTATCCATATACTTCCAGATAGGTGATGAATAGATATTGCAGCTCAACCAGCTAAAAGTGATGTGGTAGTCCTTAGAAATCCCCCCGCCAAAAAAAAACTAGAGGAAAAGAGAAAAAATTAGCATTCAAGTACTCC
The DNA here is from genome assembly GCF_031878675.1 of Megascapheus bottae. Lineage (NCBI taxonomy): Eukaryota > Metazoa > Chordata > Mammalia > Rodentia > Geomyidae > Megascapheus > Megascapheus bottae. The sequence continues at coordinate 5,421,765 of NC_143531.1, forward strand.
AGCAACATAATTAACTTCATTACTGAAGAAATCTTTTGTTTTTTACTCCTTTTGATAGTATTTCTTTATTTACACTCCTGCTAACTATTCAGGATGACACTTCACTTTTAATATTCATCTCGATCTCAATCTTTCCAATAGAAGAACTTTTAATTTTCCACTAATGATTGGAAGATCCATTACTTCTTTCCATATTTCACAGATTAGCAAGTATGCAAACTGATGTAATTAAAAACCCACCATGATGAGAAGTTAGTTAAATAGATCTGCTGCAATCTACAGAGAGAAAAATATACTACAGCACAACTTGGAAATACTTCTAAATGCTTTTTCTCTGTCTCATTCTGTTGGAATATTTCATTTTCTCAGTATGCAGAAGATCATGCTTTGGTTAACTGTTTAATGGCATTGAAAATTTGCATTTACAATTTACATGAGTTTAAAATAAAGTTTTCCTATTTGCATTTGATATTTTGAAGCTGCTTTCATGAAAAAACTTAAGTTATTTTGACTTTAGATGGCTTCTTTAAGAACTATGGCTATTTGAGTTATTATTTCTACAAAATAAATTTACTTTCAGAAGATGCAAATTGAATGGTATGGTAGTACAGTAACTTGTAAAAAGGAAGTGTGAATTTATCACTTAAAGTTACTTCTTTCTAAAAAGAGTATATGCAGCATTGAATTAACTAAATAATGAAAAAGAATCTTATCATCTGCATATCCTAAGATAGCTAAACCCATGAAAATTAAATTATCAATATATCAGAATCCCGTAGGCAGAGTGCAATGTAACATCCAGGAGAAAGCAATGGTTTAGGAGTCCTGGGCTCAATCTCAGTGTTCTGCTTCATGGATCATAGGGTTTTGGACAGGTTGTGTAACTTTACTAAGTTTCAGTCTCTTCACCAAGCTGGGATAGTAAAAGCAATGACCTTACAATGTGGTAGACTAAACAAAGTTAGAGTTCAGTGGTTGTGGTAGTATTTAATATTCTTTCATGAAGTTAAGATTATTGTCTTTTGTTTCAGAATAAGAAATAAAATAAATAAAAATAAACAACACCACACCTTCTCCTCCAAACAGCTCAGAATTCTTAAGAGCAAAACAAATATTTCAAAAAGATATACTATCATCATGTATTGTATGTAATTTAAAAAAACTGGTTCTACCCAATAGAATAAATGTCCTCTCTAAAGTAAAAAAAAAAAAAAAAAAAAGGAAAAGCAAAAGGAAAAGGAAAAGGAAAAAAGGGTGCATTGTCTCACACCTGTAATCGTAGCTAATCAGGAGGCTGAGATTTGAGGATCAAGGTTCAAAGCCAGCCTGAGACTCTTATCTCCAATTAACCTCTAGAAAACGGGAAGTGGGGCTTGGCCCAAGGGTAAGGTGGTAGCCTTGAACTGAAGAGCTCAGGGCCAGTGCTCATGTCGAGCACATGTGGGACATGTCATGACCCACAACAAAGAAAGAAGGAAAGAAAGAAAGCAATATCAGCCAAGCAGTAGTAGGTTATTCCTGTAATCTTAGCCAGTCAGGAGGCTGAGATCTGAGTATAGTGGTTTGAAACCAGTCCAGGCAGGAAGGTCTGTGAGACTCTTATTTCCAGTGAACCACCAGAAAACTGGAAGTGGAAATGTGGCTTAAAGTGGTGGAGCACTGGCCTTGAGCAAAAGAGCTCTGGGACAATACCCAGGCCCCGAGTTCAAGCTCCACAACTAACAAAAGCATATTATGTTTAAAGTGAAAGAATATGCAGTATAAATACCTTCTGGCAAAAGTACTCGATGTTATATATAAAATGGGATGTGAGGGATCAACAAATTTCATCAATAGTAGAGACATTATCTGCATAAACCCCTTCCTACATAGCACACATTTCTTTCAGATGCCACTGAAAGCCACTAATTCGATGCATTAGAATGAAATGGAACAAATTCATGAGTAAATCACACAGACAAAAGTTAATCTAAACATTCAGCAGCAGAACTGAAAAGGGTTACACCATTTGTAACCCTCTGCTTTCTCCTTCATATTCAATTATAATCTCTCCAATTATAATTGGGTGGGTGGGGGTGTCAAGTGGTAGATTCTCATCCAGTGTTTCCTCTTATTTGTGAACTTAGTGTCTATTTCCACTTCATAGAGCAGGGCGGTTTCTTCTCTTTGAGCTCCTTTCAGAACTGTTGGAGGGTTATCATGTATTTGCTGAGTGCCTCCTGAGTAACAGCTACTAAAGGATGCGCTTTTGGAGAATACCCAGAGGATTGTTGTAAACGCTTGTACTTTGTATGCACCAGGATGATTTTTGTTTGAATTGCTGTGATTTATTCAAGTAAACACAAGAAGGACAGTTTGTAGAAATACAAAAAAAGAATTTATGAAGCTTTATTTTTATATTGTAGTGAAACAAGAAAAAAGAAAATTATCTGGGGATACAGTGAAAGGACCAGCACATTCATTTTAATGTAGCTTTCTCAGAGTTCGAAGCAGTGAATTTATTTGGATCCCCGAAGTCTCTGAGAGTTAATAAAGCTATAAACAATTTGGTGGAAGTGTCAAATTTCCAGGACCCATTGAAGTATATTTAGTTTTTCTGAAAATATACAAGGTTGATTAAACTTGGAATCTTTCTGTTGACACAGCACTAATTTTGATTGAAGTTTTGTATTTCTGAAAGAGTAGAAGTGTTGAGGATGATGTTTGTTTGCTGGAAATATTGCATGCACTTTGGTATTTGTGATATATTTGTTTGAACTATTGATGCCATAAAAGATTCCATCTCATCCCAATAAGAATGGCTGTTATCAAGAATACTAACCTTCCCTTTAAAATCAGGAATAAGACAAGGATGCCCACTCTCTCCACTACTCTTTAACATAGTATTAGAATTCCTAGCCAGTGCAATAGGCAGGAAGCAAGCATAAAGGGGATCCAAATAGGGAAAGAGGAAGTAAAACTATCCCTCTTTGCCGATGACATAATTCTGTATTCAAAGAATCCTATAGATTCTACTACCAAGCTCCTTGAGCTGATTTCAAACTTTGGAAGGGTAGCAGGATATAAAATTAACCCTCAAAAATCAACTGCCTTCCTCTATGCCAACAGTGAGAGGAAAGAGGCAACAATCAGGAAAGCAACTCCTTTCGCAATAGCCTCAAAGAAAATAAAGTACCTAGGAATTACCTTAACTAAGAATGTAAAGGACCTTTTTGATGAAAACTTTAAAACCCTGAAAAAGGAAATTAAAGCAGAACTAAGGAAATGGAAAAACCTCCCATGCTCCTGGATTGGAAGAATCAGTATCATGAAAATGACAATCTTGCCAAGGGCTATCTACAAATTCAACACAATACCCATCAATATCCCAATGTCATTCTTTAAAGAAATAGAAGCGGCAATCCAAAATTTCATATGCAATAATAAAAGACCCCGTATAGCAAAAACACTTCTTAGCAGAAAGAACAGCACAGGAGGAATTTCAATACCAAACTTTAAACTCTATTACAGAGCTATAATTATCAAAACAGCTTGGTACTGGCACAAGAACAGGCCTGAACACCAATGGAATAGAACTGAGGACCCAGACATTAAACCACAGACCTATGGCCACCTAATCTTTGACAAGGGAGCCAAAAAAAATAGAATGGAAGAAAGACAGCCTCTTCAACAAGTTGTGCTGGCAGAACTGGTTAAGCACCTGCAGAAAACTAAAGTATGATCCTTCTTTGTCACCCTGCACTAGAATTAACTCCAAATGGATCAAAGACCTGGAGGTAAAAGCCAACACACTGAAAACTTTACAAGAAGGAATAGGAGATACACTAGGCCTCCTTGGCACAGGTCAAAACTTTCTTAATAAGGACCAAGAATCACAACAAATCAGAGAAAGGCTGGATAAGTGGGACTGCATTAAACTGCAGAGCTTTTGTATGGCAAAGGACATAGCTAGTAAATTAGGAAGCCTACAGAATGGGAGAAGATCTTCACCAACCATACAACAGACAAGGGCCTCATATCTAAAATATATCAACAGTTCAAAAAATTGAATCACTCCAAAACTAATCTCCAAAGTAACAACCATCCCATTAAAAAATGGGCCAAAGACTTAAAGAGAGTCTTCTCTGAAGAAGAAACAAAAATGGCCTGTAGACACATGAAGATGCTCAACATCTCTGGCCACAAAAGAAATGCAAATCAAAACAACTCTAAGATTCCACCTCACTCCAGTTAGAATGGCCAGGATCAGGAAAACTAATAACAACAGATGCTGGAGGGGATGTGGCCAGGAGGGATCAGTACTACACTGTTGGTGGGAGTGCAATCTCATTCAACCACTATGGAAAGCAGTATGGCAGTGCCTCAAAAGGCTAAACATAGAACTCCCCTATGACCCAGAAATTCCACTACTTGGCATTTACCCAATCATCCAGAAACAAGGGCATACTAAATCCACTAGCACAACAATGTTCATTGCAGCACTATTTACCATAGCAAAGATATGGAACCAACCCATATGTCCCTCAGTTGATGAGCGGATCAACAAGATGTGGTATTTGTACACAATGGAATTTTATGCTGCTGTCAGAAGGAATGACATTGCCCCATTTGTAAGGAAATGGAAAGACTTAGAAAAAAATCATATTAAGTGAAGTAAGCCAGACTCAAAGGAACATAGGCTCAATGGTTTCCCTCATTTGTCATAATCAGTAGAAACCTTGGGCTCTACTAGCAGATATTTGCAATAGAGCAAAACCTTGATACATAAGGCCATATAGTATGAAGCTAAATGAAAGGACCTCTAGGATATAGAAACAAAAGCCATATGATGAGTGATTGGTGTCCTTAATGTACTATGTTCTCTCTCATCTCTTTTGCTGTCCCTTGGTTATCTCATATTGTTACAGTATCTCACTTTGTTATCTGATATATTGGATATATTTGTATTTGGTTATTTGAAATTGGATAGGGAAGGGGGGAAAACAAGATGAGGGGTGGGGGTGGTGTGAGGGAAATGGGAACCAAGACATGAGAAAGGGTATCAATGTATGTGAATTAATGCACCTTATATCTGGCAAATATCATGTAATCCTTTTATTAGTACAATAAAAATATTAAAAAAATAATACTAACCTCAACAACTGTTGATGGGGATGTCATAAAAGGAACTCTAATACATTGTTAGTGGGGATGTAAACCATTATGGGAGGGATTTCAGAATTAATCTTAGAACTAACCATGATCTGATGATATTACCAGGGTATTTAAACAAAAGATTACAAGTCAGGATGCATTGAAGATCCTTGCACACCTACCCATAATAGCGCAACTGTATCAAAGATGAGTAAGTAGATCAGTATATTACATGTTGCAGTTATATTACATATACACATGTAATGTAGGTGATATTATTTATTATATATATACACACACAAACAAAGTAATACAATGGAATTATATTTTCTCATCCATCTTGAAGAATATTATAGAAAAAGGGATGAATCTGGAAAGAATTCTGTTAAGTAAAGTAAATCAGTCTCACAGAACTAAAGTTTGCATGTTTTCTCTCACATGTGGAAATTAGAATCTAAATTATAAATGAGATCTAAATTATAACCATATATGAAAACATATACAAGGCCATATGCATTTATAAACAAGAAAATCAACTACAGTGTGGTACATGCCGGAGGGAATTCTAATTGTGTAACTCCCTTTAACAACTAACAATTGCTGTTGTTGTTGATTGTGGGGTTTGAACTCAGTGAGGCTAACGGGGTGAGGAAATGAATGGAGAGAGGGTGCAGGGGATAATGCAGCCATGCTATTCAATGTACTATGTGAAAATAGAATTAGGAACATCAAGTGGCTGGGTGGGGTTGGAGAGATGAGGAGAATGATGGAAGGGGTATTGTTGAGGAAGATGCATTGCAGTCATAAATGTTGAAATTAAACCCCCTTATACAACTACTTACAGATAATGGAAAAGAAAAAAATGACTAAATAAATAATAAAATAAAATGAATGCCAAAAAAGAATTGATATAAGCCATATAAACAATGATTGAAGAGAGAGACCTTATTGTCATGTACTGACTGTTTTAAAATTATTCCCTGTTAGAGAAGTAATCACATTCTTATGAGGTTTGTGTAATAGCTATATCAATAATGTGTGAGCTTTCAAACAGGCAAATATGGTAGTGAGTAAGTATTTGCAGCTTGGTTTACAAGAAATAAAGACCTTTTCCCAGCATCACTGGTTGTGAAATCTTTGGAAAGTAACATGAAATTCTACTAGCTTTAAAACATGAGAGAAATGAGATTTATAGGTGGTAGATGTGTGGAAAAACTAGGACAATATATGGTTGATTTGGGGGAGCTGAGCATTTCCACAGGAGAGTTAAGAATCTTCCTTCTTGAAATACAGGTATCTGTCACACATGGCACATGGCAAAGGCTGCAGCATGGACTTCTGAGTTTGACAACATTCCCTAAGCAAGTGTGAATGAGAGGAAAAGAAAGAGGAAGTGGGGAGAGGCTGCTATAGTGGTCCAGATGTGGGAAGGAGAAACTAAGAAGAGAGTGGCTATGAACATTTGAAAAACAGGAACGTAAAATGATATAAAAGAAAGCAGTATTGCTGGGTGCCTATGGTTCACACCTGTAAGCCTCGCTACTCAGGATGCTGAGAGCTGTGGATCGTGGTTCAAAGCCAGCCGAGGCAGGAAAGTCCATGAGACTCTTATCTCCAACTAACTACCAGAAAATCTTAAGAAGTACTGTGGCTCAGTGGTAGAGGGCTAGCCTTGATCAGTGAAAAAGCTCAGGGACAATGCACAGGCACTGAGCTCAAGCCGTACTACCAACAAAATATAAAGCAAAACAAAAGAACAACAACAACCAAACAAACCCCAAATCAGAGAGTAGTGTTGAAAGGGGTGATATTGATCAAGATATATTGCATTCATAAATGGCTTTCTTAAATGGCAACTCTTTTGGTCACTACTTAAAGATAATAATAATAACCATAATAATAATAACAATAATAAAGTAAAGCAGTGCCAGAATCAGTGAAATGACTGGGAATGCAAAGTGAGATAAAACCTCAAAGTGGGCCCAGGGTTAGCTCTGTAAAGAATTTGCTTTCCCTTCTCCTTGGCCATCCCTTACCTAAAGCTGTTTAATGACCTCCCTCTCAGAAGACACGATCCCTCCCAAGGAAGTGAATGTAAAGATGGCAAAAGCAATCAAGACTCAGGAACAGTATGCATAGCTCCGCAAATAATCCCTCTCCTTTCTGCACACCCCACTCCAGCCCACAAGGAAGAATTTATAGGAGGATGCTGAAAGGCTTTAGATCACTTCATGTCCACATAAATCTGGGCAGCAAGGGACTATTTTCATATAGTACATGTGCTAAATTTGTCTTTTCTTTTTAGGAGACCAGTTTAAGTCACCAGATATACATGCTAGGGATGAAAGATAGCACTTTTGTTAGAGGAAAAGGGGAAAGGAATTTAGAAATGCGTTTCTACACCCTCTGTCTTGTTAGAAAACATGGAATCTTCCCATAGGACAAGTAAGTGTGAGTCAGGGACTGAGGGCCTCTGATCTGAGCTACTCAGGAGGCTGATACCCAGAGGACTGTGGTTTGAAGCCAGCCCATTAACTTCTGGGGCCACACTCTGCTTTAGTTATTTTTCCAGTCAGGGTCTTGCTAACATGTTATCCAGGATGGCCTCAAATCACAAACCTCCTGAGGCCTACTTCCCACTTGACTGGGATTATACCCATGAGCCACCAAGCCTGGCCTTTATAAATGCCTTCAAAATAAAAGTGCTAAATTGCTATCATAAAAATGTCATACATATCTTCATTCTTGACTTTATAAAGGCTCCCTGAAATGCTTTGTCTATTCCTTGTGGATGGTTATTGAATTAGAGAGATTTATAGTTGATATGTGAATTATTTTGAAATAATGGTGATTATTGAGTGTATATAAATTTGGAATGATGATTGTGTTGTTCTTGAACAAATCTGCAAGGATGATATTATAATGTTCAGCTTTTCCAGTAACTTGATAAAAGACTGCAGGAACCATAAAACATAGGAAAGACACAAAGATATGAAACCTGATTGTGACAGAATAAAACATTCTTTCTGTGTGTGTGTGTGTGTGTGTGTGTGTGTGTGTGTGTGTGTGTGTGTGTGTGTGTGTTTGTACTGGGCTTGAACTCTGGGCCTAGATGCTGTACCTTAGCTTTTTCACTCAAGGCTAGTGTTCTTCCGTTTGAGCCACACCTCCACTTTTGGCTTTTGGATTGTTAATTAGGGATAAGAGTCTCACAGACTTTTCTAAGCAGGCCAGCTTCAAACCATGATCTTCAGATCTCAGCCTTCTTAGTAGCTAGGATTACAGATGTGAGACATGCCAGGGAGTGCATGAACAAACATGGCTGTGGGGCTAGGGGTTGCAGTATTCCACACTGCAGTAACATGCATGACCATGTTAATGTTAACATTGTTAGTATTGATAATATATCCCTTACTCTTCTCTCTTTCCATGTTCAACTTCCATTAGCCATTTACTTTAGAAAATAAATGAGATACTTGGTGCATTCTTCTGTGAATAATGATCAAAGTTGTTTTTAATTGGTGCCATCTGGATGATTCTAGAAGTGGCCTAGCTCAGTGTGGACTCTCCATTTCTATTGACTATTAAATTTTTACTTTGTGTTCACTATCAATAAAATGAAAATATCACATGCCTTTTAATAAAATGGTTCATGGAAATAAAAATGATCGAATTTATTCCATAATGTCATAACAAGCACACTAATTGAAAGAGCATAACATATTTTATAAGCCAGCAAGACTTTCAATATATTTTAAATTATAATTTGGTACTATGATCTTTGTTTCTACTTTGGATAAGTGAAAGTGCTCACTAATCTAAAAAGTTATATAACTGACAATAGACATTCTAGCTATTGTAAATGAATAGGTTCTACTGACTTTGGAAAAGAAATAGGAAGAGACACTATGCCAATATAATATAATCCAATGAAAACACATACTTTTGAAAGAGTTTGTGTCATTATGAACATTTTTCTGCTACTGCTGATTGTAGTAAATGGTCTATAACCATATTTAGTATCATCTAAGATTGATAAAAAGTTATATGATAAACATTTCTACTAATTATTTTATCATGAGTAATACAACTGCTATCATATGCCAAAACATAGGTTTAATTTTTCAGTTGAGAATATGTGTTGCCATTGATCTTTTTAAAATTTATTTTTAATTATAATGTATAGAGGGGTAACAGTTATATTCACCAGATAGTAGGTGCATTACTTCTCACACATTGATACCCCTTATCATGTTTTTATCCCAATTTTCCTCACCCCACCCCCTTCTAATCATCTTGTTTTCCCCCCTTCCATTTGCTATTTCAAAAAACCAAATAAACATATATATAATATTGCCAGATAACAAAGTCAGTAACGATAGGAGATTTAACAAAAGGGCAACAAAAGAGAAGAGAAATAACCTAATACATCAAGAATAACAATCACACAAGATAATGCCCTTGTTTCCATATCCTGGAGAGTCTTTCATTTAGCCTCATCCTATATGGCCTTATGTATCTAGGTTTTGTGCTACTGTAATCCTAAGAATGGCCTATAGTCACATGAAGAAATGCTTGACATTTCTGGCCATAAAAGAAATGGTTATCTCATATTGTTACAGTATCTCACTTTGTTACCTGATATATTGGATATATTTGTATTTGGTTATTTGAAATTGGATAGGGAACGGGGGAAAACAAGATCTCGAGGGGTAGGGGTGGGGGGGAGGGAAATGGGGACCAAGACATGTGAAAGGGTATCAATGTATGGGAATTAATGCACCATCTATCTGGCAAATATCATGTAACCCTTCTATTAATTACAATAAAAATATATGAAAAAAGAAAGAAATGTAAATCAAAACAACTTTGAGATCCCACTTCACCCGAGTTAGAATGGCCATGATCAAGAAATCTAATAACAGCAGATGTTGGAAGGGATGTGGTCATGAGGGATCACTATTACATTGTTAGTGGGAGTGCAAACTCGTTCAACCACTATGGAAAGCAGTATGGCGGTTCCTCAAAAGACTAAACATAGAGCTCCCCTATGACCCAGCAATCCCACTCCTTGGCATTTACCCAAAGGTCCAGAAACCAGGATATACTAAACCCACTAGCACAACGATGTTCATTGCAGCACTATTTACCATAGTGAAGATATGGAACCAACCCAGATGTCCCTCAGTAGATGATTGGATCAAGAAGATGTGGTATTTATACACAATGGAATTCTTTATGTTGCCATCAGAAAGAATGACATTTCCCCATTTGTAAAGAAATGGAAAGACTTGGAAAAAATCATATTAAGTGAAGTAAGCCAGACCCAAAGGAACAAAGGCTCAATCATTTCCCTCATTTGTAATAATTAGTAGACACCTAGGACTATCCTAGCAGAGGATTATAATAGCCAATGATCTACTCTATTTTACCTTTCTATTGATATTTTCTCTCGCTTTAAAAACTATACAATAGATATCTTCAAATCAGGTGATGGACCAATTATTATTGTTACAGAAGCCCTAATCTCAGACAGAGTGGCTTTCAAAGACTCTGCTTTTAAAATTCCAATTGAGTTCCTGACTAGCCCATATTTTCAAACTCAAAGTTTATCAAGATCTAAAGTTGCAGTTCCCTGCACGGCTGCAATCATCAAATGCAAATTTGCATAAAGAATTTGCTTGATCTTCCATAATGAGCCATTAGATGTAGCTTTGAAAGCTAAATTAAAATGGACATCAAACTCCTTCATGAGTGAGAAGGGTCCATTTTGTGCATGTAGATGGTAGACCAGATGCCTTTGCTTATGCCCAGTGAAGCAAGGCAGGATTTTGGCAATAGATAGCAAATGTAGGGCCCAGATGTTTTTTTTATGTGCTCCCTATTCTTTTCTGTGTATGTATGTGGTTTTTCCTATTCTTATTTGCACAAATACTATTTATGTCTTTTGGCTCAGTTACCCATTTGAATTTTACAATTGTGACCTTATTCCTGGTTTGCATGCTTATTGCTCTTAAGGCAGTCTGATATTTCTTTGAATGTCTTTTCAGTTCTTTGATTGAGAAGCATCCACATTTATTTAAAAATAAACATTTCTAACAGCTTCTAGGTGAGGAGGAGGGAGGAAGAAAGGAGATTCTAGCCCAATTCAGGAGTGCAACAACACAACTGAATCGTTTGCTCCAAGTATCTAGAGAGTAAAGAGTTAGGGCAGAATCCCCTCTAGATTTGTTTCCTCCTGAAATCAAGTGACTTCTTTATCTGCTGGTAAGTAATATTCAGTCATGTAGAAGGAGCTGAACATTCATTTGTTCATCTCCAGAGTGATTTTAGACATCATAGCTGTCTTTGGGATCTTTAGAGAAGATCCCAAATCATGTGACTTCTAACTCAAGGTGGCCATTTTGCTGTATGTGGGATTACCAATATTTCTGTGGCTCTAATCAGAAGAGAAATCTAGTTTACATGTCTGCAAAGCTTATGACAAGCAAAGACAATTTATGAAGTACTAATAGACTTGGATTTCTTATCTAACTTCTACCACTAGTAAAGCTTTATAATCATAAGTAACTATCTATCTATGCATCTATGCATCTGTCTATCTATCTATCTATCTATATTTATTGATGCCAATGTTAGAACTCAGGATCTTACACTTGCTTGGCTTGATGGTGTTCTACCACTTCAGTCATATCTCCAGCCCTGCTTTTCACTATTTTTGTTTATTTGGAAATGAGGTCTCAGAGTTGTCAGCCTGGGCTGTCTTTGGTCTTTCCTAATTCAGTAGAATTACATTCCTTAGTTACTGGCAGCAGGATATGATTATGGTCTATAATGGAAGAATGTACATTCTCCCCATTCAGGGTTGTTGTGAGAAACAAAATGGAAATAATATACAATATGCTTGAAATGACCTTTTCATATCACATCTTCCATGCAATTGAAAGGGCAAAACGGTTTCAGAACTTACCCTTTTTGTGAAGAGGTATCATATATTTATAAATTGGGAAACTTCATATTAAGTAAATGCCATATCAATACAAACTCTGTGTGTGTGTGTGTGTGTGTGTGTGTGTGTGTGTGTGTGAGAGAGAGAGAGAGAGAGAGAGAGAGAGAGAGAGAGAGAGAGAGAGAGAGAGAGAGAGAGAGAGAGAGAGAGGGAGAGGGAGAGGCGGGGGGAGAGTTGTGAGTTCTGGGCCAGGGTGCTGTCCCTGAGCTGTTTTTTTTATTAAAGCTAGCACACTACCATTGAGCCACAGCTCCATTTCCAGCTTTTTTTCTTTTTGTGGTGTAGTGGAGATAAGAGTCTCACATTTGGCTTTGAACCATGATCTCCAGATCTCAGCCCCCTGAGTAGCTCAGATTACAGGTATGAGCCATGAGTACCTAGCTCCACAAAGAAACTTTTAAAACTTAAATATCTTGTCCCTTTTATCAGTCCCTGTAACACCTCTAGAGCCTAGACAAAAGCTGAATATGATAGATTTATCATATTAAGTATAATGATAATTAAGACAGCTGGGTCGGAGTTTGGCCTCGTGCTAGAGTGCTTGCTTAGCACGTACGAAGACTGGGTTTGATTCTCAGTACCATATACACAGAAAAAGCTGTAAGTGGCACTGTGGCTCTAGTGGTAGATTGCTAGCTTTGAGAAAGTCCAACGACAGTGCTCAGGCCCTGAGTTCAAGCCCCAGGACTGACAAAAACAAACAAATAAAACCCCCCAAACAAAAACACCAACAAAATACCACTAGCTGCTGTTATTGAATGTTATATGTTAATCATGGCTCACACATTTTACATATTTATTCATTTTTATATTGTTATGGTTTGGGATTAATCTGTCTCTGACTAATAAAAAAATCCACTGATGTACATCACATTTAGTTAAATATTAACGATAAATTTGATCTTATTTCTGAAAGTCTTTCATGACTCTTCTTTACTGCCTTAAGGATTTTAATTTGGATTGTCATCATGTCATTAGCAGTGATTGATGTTCCCAAGACACATCTGCATGGCTCTTGAATCTGGAGGGTAAGAATGATCACTTCGCAGTTTGGAATTACTCTTTCAGTTCAGGAAGTGGGTCTAAAGCATATGTGTAACTCTGGTATTGCATGGCTGTACTGTGTTTCATATATTTCAAGTTGTTCCAGATAGAAACACTATAACCATCCATAGACTCACTATGTAACAGCACAGCTCTGCACACTGTTATACTTTTTTAAATGAATGTAGTTTATTACCTTTAAGTAATTGTACAAAGGAGGTACCATTTAACAAAACGGTTTGTGAATACAGTGTATCTTGAGCAATGCCACCTCTTTCAACATTCTCATCCATCTGCCATCTACCCATCCTTCCCCTTACTCTTCTTTCTTTTTGTTTTCTAGGCTTGGGGCTTGAACTCAGGGCCTGAGCACTTGGGCTCTTTTTTCTCAAGGCTAGTGGTCTGCCCTGAGCCCCAGCACCACTTCCAGCTTTTTTCTATGCATGTGGTACCAAGGAATTGAACCCAGGTCCTTGTGCATGCTAGACAAGCACTCTACCATTAAGCCAAACTCCTGGCCTCTTCTTAATTTTGTAGGATATATATCGGATTCTTGACTGCATTTATCCCCTCTTCTCTTCTTTATTCATCTAACCCTCCCTCCTTTCTCTCACTCCACACCTTTCCAGTGCACAATTGCTGGTGTTTATTTCAAGGCTTGTGACAGTGAGCATTCTTCCTTTTTTATCAAACTTGCCTTCATGCATTCTCTTTGAAGGCTACCCTCCTTCTCTGTATTTCATCTTTTACTGCTGCCTTTCTTTACTGTGTTTACTCACTCTTCTTCTTTCACAAATCCCATTCTCTAGAGATCTGTGAAGCAGTGTTAAAGCAATTTTCTCCTCCACATCTCCTCTTGCTGATTAACATAGCTAATTAGACTTCTGAAGAGAACGGAATTGATGTTTCTGTTTAGTACACCATTCCAAACTGTGTAATGTTAATTCTACTTTCACATGTAACTTACCATTCTTATTTACTTATTTCTTGGGGGAAAAGGTGACTCTCCAGCTTCTCAGAGTTTGCAAATCCAGTCAACCCTTGCTACCTATAAGTATTAGGTTTCTAAAGGTTACTATTAGGGACAAATGACCATGACCATTCAGGACCCAGTTCAGGGCTGGACTGGGAATTCATTCTTCCTGTAGTACCACCCAACTTCCACTAAAGACACATCACATTTCAACAAATCTTAAAAATTTCACTTTTCCATGCCAATGAAGTGCATTAGCATTTGTTTTCATTCTGGGATACTGAGTGCTTTATGGATGGCAGATTCTCATAAAATTAGGGACAGGAAGGCAGTGATTATATTGCAAGGTTTAAACATAGGACTGAGTGCTTTCCTACACCAGCTGAGCTGCTCAATGGGCAGTGCACATTGAAAATGGTCCTTTGGGGGTTTCTTTTTATCTTGTTTATTGATCCTTCTTTGACTGCACTTGATCAAAACTGTGGCTTCAGCAGGCACTCTATCTCTTCCCTTCTCCCCCTAAGCATAAATGCCCCTTGAATATCATACATGTGCCTGAGATGTCTTTCTGTTTTCCTTCATTTCCATTGCCTGCTTAGGGGGATGTCTTATTGCCCTCCATTTATTTCATAGCCTCCTACCTCATCTTTTGCCCTTTCATTAGCATATTCTGATTCATCCTCCTACAAAAGCTTGTTTATATTTCAGGGTGTAAGAACTTGACCTTACCACCCCCAACATCACTTGTTTCTCTGGAGGGAAACTGAGGGTTTCCTCTATCTGTCATGTAACACTAGTTATAGTCAGTTATTGTGGCAGAACCCCAGGTTAGCAGACAAGCTCCTCTTAGACAAGAGAGCTATGGACATATTTCATGTGACTGAGTCATGTGGGCTTCAAAATTCTCCTGAGTTAGGCAGTGATGAGCTCATAATACAAACTGTGGAGCCACGTGGTCAAAGATTGGATACCTAAGATCTTAATAATCCTTGAAGGCTGTTGAAGTGTGCCAAAAGGCCATTAAGCCCAAAGAACTTTCTAGAATCCAAACCTTGTCATTTCCCTCCATAGTTAACACAAGCTCAATGCAGCAAGCAGAGGGTCTACTTACTAAGGCAAACTTTTTGTTGAGAATCATCTGTTCTACCAAAGAGGACTCATTGTGGAAGAGGTGTGGCTGCATGTGGCTCCACATGTGTGGAAACCACCAGAACTCGTCCACTGACCCCAGGAGACAGTCGTCACCCTCATCTTCCTCCTGTGTCCCTGTAGGGGAAGATAAACACTCAATTAATTCAGAGCACATTCATCTATCTGTCCATCCATCCATCCATCCATCCATCCATCCATCCATCCATCCATCCATCTATCCATCATCCATCCTTCTCTCTCTCTATCCAGCCATCTATCCTCCATCCAGCTATGTATGTATGTATGTATGTATGTATGTATGTATGTATGTATGTATGTATGTATCTATCTATCTATCTATCTATCTATCTATCTATCTATCTATCTAATCATCTGTCTACCTATTTCACCTGGCTAACTATGTACCCTCTCATTTGGTCTTTGGCAAACACCATTTACAGTGTCTTAATGCTTCTAAGATTTGTACATAAATGTAGCAAAGGAAAACCTGTGTGCGGACAACCAGGGATTCAGATAAGCCTTACAAAAATGTTGTGGTGGGCAGGATGGTTCACTCCTGTCATCTCTGCTCTGGAGGAAACAGAGATTGAGAGGATCTGTTGTTCATACACAGCCTGAGTGAAAAGTTATAAAGACCCCATCTGAACCAATAGCTGTGTGTGATGGTGCACATTTGTCAGTTCAGCTGTGTGGAAAGTATAAATGAGGGGATTGGGGTTCAGGCTGACCTAGGCAAGAATGGGAGACCTTCTCCTCCCTCATCATCCCTGGAAATCACTAAAGCAAAAAAGGCTAAGGGAGTGGCTCACATTATAGAGCAAGACCTTAGGCAAGAGCAAGACCTGGAGTTCAAACCAAAGGATTGAAAAAACAAGTTCAGAATAAGATATAACTATTGTTACCAGATAGAAATATATAACCATTCTCATGGACCTCAGAACACTTAACCTTTAGTATCTTTGTACAATTTGTAGTTTGCAGAAAAAATTGTGGGGAATGACTATGGAAAAAGTGTGATCCTTAGTAGGAAATCATTTTTGACATGGGTTCTATGTTTAGTCCTAACAAAATAATTTCTTAATTTGTGTCCCTCAGACACTGTATCATTTAAGTCAGTCATTTTATGGCAGTTTTCACATGGCAAACAGACAAAAGTCTCCTGGGCTTTCCTAGTAATTAATTCAATCCTGATTTCTGCTCCCCCACTAATGAGATGACAACAAAATGTATTGAAAGTCTCTGGGTTTTAAAGTTTCCCTCTTCCTGCTCCTGATTCTTTTCCTTGTCACATAAACTTCTGTTTTCCCCCTACATCTGCCCTATTCTATCTCTTTCATTCATTTGCTACATGGATTTTCTTTTTTCTTAAAGTTTATTTTTTTTGGGACAGTACAGTAGATCGCAGGGCTCTTTTAGGGTGATATGTCAGGCAGACATTACCCTTTCATCCATATCACGGTGAATTCTGCACTGAAAAATGTTGATATATCAGAATAACAAAGGAGTTATAGAGGCTTTGTTGGCCTCTGATGACCTTATCTTAATTCATAGTAGGCATATTTTTATGACTTTTATTTTCTCTTAATAGTCTCATTTATTGTTTCATCTTAATTCCATTTTGGGGATGTCTTAAATCAGAATTAATGATACTGAGAACAAGTGTCGGTTACTTGGTACTTTAACCATTATGACTAAAATATAATCACAGTGGAAATGTAGTTATTCACAATTAAATTGTTCTGGCCTTCTTTGTTGGAATGGGAGACAGGAAAAGGAATAAGGAGTTAAATTCCTTCACATGTAATAGAACTAAGCTAAAACTTTATACATTTTATTAGGTTTATAGTTAAGTGATTTATCCTGGGGCATACTTACTTCTTGATATTATACTAAAATTATCATTAACTAAGCCTTACCTTGAGCCCAGTATTATATTCAGTACTTTGCAATATCATTTCTTTTCTTTCTTTCCACATGCTATGAGGTAAGGGTCATTACAAATCTCACTTCACAGGTTAAGGAAATTGATCTTTAGAACCATGAAGTAACTGACCTGAAGTCACTTGGAATGGTGGGGCAGATTGAGACATTTAATTTTGATTAAGGAACCCCACATTCAAGTGATAGCATGTAGCTATCACTTACTGACAAAATGGTGAGAACAAAGGTCAGAATGTACTAATTCATGAGGGGTGGGGGTGGGGGGAGGGAAATGGGGACCAAGACATATGAAAGGGTATCAATGTATGGGAATTAATGCACCATCTATCTGGAAATAAAAAATATATAAAAAAAGAAAAAAAAAGAATGTACTAATTCAATATCATAGTGCTTTTTCACATTGTCAGTTTTTGCAAAACATTGGAGTCAAATTTTATGTCATGGTCTTGTTCTAGACTGCTACTTAGAGAAAAAGGCAATTTTGCTGTCACTACATGATCAATCCATTTTTGAAATCGATATTTTTTTGGTCATTGTTGGATGTGGGGCTTGAACTGTGGGCCTGATCATTTCAGCTCAAGGCTACCATTCTACCACATTGGGCCACAGCGCCACTTCCAGTTTTCTGGTGGTTAATTGGAGAAAAGAGTCTCATGGACTTTCCTGCCCAGGTGGGGCTTGAACTGCGATCCTCAGATCTCAGCCTTCTGAGTAGCTAGGATTATAGGAATGACCCACCAGTATCTGGCTAATAGACACTAAAAATTTTTGCTTTCATGAAGTAAAAACTTCATCCAAGTGTTCATTTTTGTGTAGGAGTGACCGTGGAATTATACTGTGAAAGCACTTTCAACGTCCATTCATGATAAACTCTGAGGAGTGTAGGAAAGGGAGTGCTCTTAAGCTAATAAAGAATCACTGAAAAATATGCTATTGCAAGATTCATTTTGAGAACAAGAACAGATACACAGAAAGTTTCCCAACTTAAATCAAGAACAAGACATTGAGGGCCATCCTCAATTTTGTTTAGAATTGGTCTGGAGCTAAGAATGGTGCCAAGTACATGTAATCCCTACTCTGGGAGTCTACAGCAGGACTGGGAGTTCAAGACTATAATGGGATACACAGCAAGTTTGAGGCCAGCCTGGATTACAGAGCCAAACCCTGCTTCCAAAAGTAAAACAGGCCAGGTGTTGGTGGCTCGCATCCACAATCTTAGGACACTGAGATCTATAGGACTGTGGTTTAAAGCCAGCCAGGTAGAAATGGGCTGAGAAACTATCTTCAGTTAACCAGAAAAATAAAAGCCAGATGGATGACATGGCTCAAGGGTTACAGTGATGAAGCAAGCTGAGTGAGAGCTGGAGGCTCTGAAGCTGAGCTCCAACACACACAGAGAATGTTTCACAAGTTAATAATAATGAAATGAAAAAAAAATCCCAAATGTTTCTCAAAAGAGCATTTTCAAATCGCTAAGGAACATATGAAAGATGCACACGTGCTATTTATACCCATCAGAGTAATAGACAATAAAAACATTGGATAATATTTTCCTATGCTCGCCAGAGAGGCTCAAATTAAAACAAACAAACTCAACTGCTGCTGGCCAGGTTGTAAAGCAGAGGAATACTATATGTGCTGGCAGTAAATACTTGCATGCCATGTATGCAATTGGTAAAATCTTCTTGAAAAACTGGTTGGGTGTTTTCTATGCAAAGCTTATCTTCTGTGTGCCATCTAGCAATTCTACTCCCAACTGCTAACCAGTAGAAGAATTCTCTAAGAACAATAAGGTTCACAATAGAGCAATTCATATAAGCCAAAGCATGGAAAGAGCATGACCACTTCCCATGCAGTGGAATGGATAAAGGAATGTGGGCGTAGTCAAACAATGAAATACTACACAGAGATGAAAAATGAAAGTGTTACAGCCTATGCATCAGCAATGAAACAAAAAATAATGTTGAATAGGAAAGTCTGGGGGGAGGTGGATCCTTATACACATCTGTAGGTAAAGCAAGCTAAGCAGTATTAGAGGTCAATTTAGTGACCGTCTTGAGATTAGCTAGTGAGTGTGAGTAACACACAGGGTGATCTGACTGATTCTCTTTCTCTGGATCTGTGAGTTAACTCAGTTGTTTACAGCTTATTAAAAATTCACTGAATGCCAGACACTAGTGGCTCCAATACTGGTACACGAAAATATTCACTGAAGTTTATTACTTAGGCTTTTCTATATATACAAATTATTGTTCAATAAAAGAAAGACTATTCATGATATAATGCCATAAGCTTTCAAACCATTAACACTTCCTAAAGGTTAGAAGTGGTATGTTCAGTGGAGTTAAATGATATAAAGAAAAATGTGGGTAAGGAGAACATAAAAAATGTAATTAACATGTCAGGCACTGGTGGCTCACACCTGTAATCCTACTCAGGAGGCTGAGATCTGAGGACTGTGGTTCAAAGCAGGTGCAGGTACAAAAGTTCATGAGACTTTTATCTCCAATAAACTACTCAAGAAAGCTGGAAGTGGTGCCGTAACTTAAGTTATAGCTTTGAGAAAAATTAGATCAGTGAAAGTGCTTAGGTCCAGAGTTCAAGCCCAAGAACCAGCAAAATAAATAAATAAAAATGTAAAAATAAAAGTAAAAAGAGGAATGTAATAATGTATGTTGGAAAGATACACAACTGTAAACAGAGAACAGCCAATCCTGTTTCTTTTTTTATTTAATGAATGATTTGTTATTATAAAGATGTGGTACAAAGGGGTTACAGTCACCTAAGTCGGGGAGTGAGTACATTTCTTTTTGGACAATGTTTACCCTTTTCCCAGTCCTATTTCTTACCTGTATGGTAAAACTTCCCTGAAAATCCCAGGTTGAATGTGAAATTTGTGATTTGTGCACGCAAAAGATTTTGAGTATCAAGCAGAGCCTGAAATAGAGAATTAAAAAAAGAATTATGTTTATCAGGTTGAGAATGCATTGGGAAGTTTAAAAACAACAGCTTCCTTTTGCATTCAGAAGGTAAAGCCACTCCCTTGAACATGAGAAAATCCAGTAATGAAAAGAAATAAGATAATTCTCAGACCACATAAAGCATACCATGTATTTATTCTTCCAATTGCAATAAATCAGCAAAAAGTATCGGCCAGAAAAAACATAGGTGGGAAAAGTTTAACTTGTGTGCATCAAAGGAAATTGTATCTAGTTTATAAGGCGTTATCTCTGTTATGGCTCAGAGACATACAGATTCCTGGCTTTCTCATTAAGAATGAAGCTATGTAAGAGCACTTGGAGAAAGAAGAAGGTTGTAATTTCTCAGATACACCTTTTGTCTTCTCAACATAAGCCTCTTCTATCTTAAATATAAGATTCCCAAAAGATAATCATTATTAAAGGAATATATCACAGTAGAACAGATTTGTAATTTCCACTTTCCTTCCTAAACAAAATACCAAAATACCTGTGGTAGTTAATCTTTTTTTTTATTTTCTTTTTTCTGTTGATGCTGTCCCAAGGTTTGGACTGCAGGATGCCTGCTTATTAAGCAAGCACTCTACTACTTTGCTGGTCCTTTGGCCTTTAGTTTGTTTTTCAGTTTAGGTCTTGTGCTAACTTTACCAGGGCAGTATTACAGAATTGTACCACCATGTCTGACCCACTTCGTTGGGTGAACTTGACTGGAATGAAAATTACATAGGAGATGAGCAATGCATACATGGCTGGGTGTTTCCAGGGAGGATTAATGAGGAAGACAGGCCCAGAATGTAGGCAATGTCACTGAGCAGGCCGGGTGCTTTTCTGGAGAGAAAAAAGACTGCTAGCTCAGAGATTCTTTCTGCTTCCTAGCTGCCGTGGTGTGCACTGCTCTATTCTGTCATGAATCACCCCTCTCACCCCTCCCTGGCCCCCTAAAAACTGAGCTCTCTGAAAGCGCAAGCTAAAATAAGCACTTCCTTGCTTTATATTGCTATGTGGGGCATTTTGTCACAGGGGTGCAAAACAGGCCAATGCAATACCAAAATTCTTACAAATTTTAAACTATGTTGAGGTAAGAATTCAATGTTATATCTTACAAAATATTTACTAGCCTGTGAGTAAATAATTGATGAGCTCATTATTTTTCTCCTTTTCCTCATCATTCTTTAATTTTGGTTTTTATATTTTCTCTCAGATAATGACATATATATGCACACATCCATGCACACAGACACACATACTATGATACTCAAAACAAACACAAAAACACCTAAAGTTATATACGCAAACAGATGGCAGATACTAATTGTGCTTGGGCATGGTGAAGAAAGAAATTTATTTCTAGATGATGTTTTATGTACTTAAAGTATAATGCTTCTTATATTTAAATTGTTTTTATGAATCAGATTTTTGCAGTGTCTGTGAGAACAATTCTACATATTTCTATTTCCATCCTTTTAAAAATGTGCTTATTCCTGGCCTATACTGTGCAAGGAGGTTAAGCACCAACATTATTCTTAGATTGTATCTTTTCTCTAAATTCCTCATTATTATAGTGATTTTATTTTGCATTAATCTGTTTTAAATTGAACATCTTTACAAAGTATTGTAAAATAATACAAAGACACTTTGCTTCATTCTCTATATGCAATATGCCTAAATGATGATATATAAACTCTAACCATAATAAGTTAAACAGTTTTATAATACCACATTCAACAGTGTTTTTTTTTTTTGGACAAGCAAACAATCTCTGCTAGGTGGAGAACTATGAACCAGAGAGGTGTTGAGCTGTTGACATCCCTACACCTGTGCATTCAGTCGCCTCTGAAGACAGAGGTGTTTAATTTCAAAACCAATGAGGCTGGGTGATGGTGGCTCAAGCTGCCATTCAGCCACTCTGGAGGCTGAGATCTAGGGAATCATGGTTCAAAGCCAACACAGGTAGAAAGATCCATGAGACTCTATCTCCAAGTAACAGCAAAACGCTGAGCTAGAGATGTGAGTCAAATGATAGCGCAACAACCATAGTGCAAATTGAGCACTCATGAGGTCCTCAATTCAGCCCTGTTACAACAATTGTTAGAAATTAGTTATGTAATTTCAGTGTTGAAAATAGTGATTTCAGCTGGGCACAGTGGCTCACGCCTGTAATCCTAGCTACTCAGGAGGCTGAGAACTGAGGATCAAAGTTCAAAGCCAGCCCGGGCACAATAGGACCTGAGACTTTTTTTTTTTTTTGCCAGTCCTGGGCTTGAGCTCAGAGCTTGAGCACTGTCCTTGGACTTTCTCAAGGCTAGAGCTCTACCACTTGAGCCTCAGCACCACTTCTGGCTTTTTTTCTATGCATGTGGTACTAAGGAATCAAACCCGGGTCTTTGTGCATGCTAAGCAAACACTCTACCACTGGACCAAACTCTGGGCCCCAGATCTGAGACTCTTTATCCAATTAACCTCTAGAAAATGGGAAGTGGGGCTTGGCTCAAGGGTAGCCTTGAGCTGATGAGCTCAGGGACAGTGCTCAGGCTGAGTTCAAGTCCCATAACCCACAAAAATATATAAAATATTAAAAAGATACAGGTTTAAATTTCTCATTTAATTGTGTATTGTAATCTTTATCCTGTCATATTAGTCTTCCAAACCAAATTTTCTAATGGATCTGGATAGAATACTGAACATTAAATGAGTAGAAACTAATTCACTGAATCATTTATTCTCATACATTTACTTTGCTCACTTTTTGTCAAATAACATTTATTGCTCTTTTACCAGTACTTATATATATTTATAAAGTAACAAATAGCCATTTATATAACATAACATAATTTTCTTTATGCTTTGGCAAACAAAACCATTTTCAATAAATTTGAAAACACTTATCAGGACTTTAAAAAGGAATGTCATAATCAACTAAATCACAAGAAGATTGTGTTTTGAATACAATTCAACTAAAAAATTTTACTTATACACAATGGAATTCTATGCTGCCATCTGAAAGAATGACATTGCACCATTGCCAGACCCAAAGGAACATGGGCTCAATGGTTTCCCTCATTTGTAATAATTAGTACACATCTAGCAGAGGATTACAATAGCTTAAAAGCTATGTACCTATGGTCATATAGGATGAGACTAAATGAAATGAACTCTAGGATATGGGAACAAGGTATTTATCTGTGATTGCTGTCCTTAATGTACTATGCAAAGTTATTTCTTTTCTCTTTTTTTCCACTTATGATTAATCTAGTGTGGTTACTGTATCTGACTTTTGGTTTCCCTCATTTGTAATAATTAGTACACATCCAGGACTCTCCTAGCAGAGGATCACAATACTCAAAAGCTATATACATAAGGCCATATAGGATGAGGCTAAACAAAATGA
The DNA here is from genome assembly GCF_031878675.1 of Megascapheus bottae. Lineage (NCBI taxonomy): Eukaryota > Metazoa > Chordata > Mammalia > Rodentia > Geomyidae > Megascapheus > Megascapheus bottae. The sequence continues at coordinate 5,445,383 of NC_143531.1, forward strand.
ATTCCAGCATATTGAAACAAGAGGTTTATCATTGTGATTGTTGTTCTTAATGTACTATGTAAAGCTATTTCTTCTCTCTTTTTTTCTACTTATGGTTAATATCATGTGGTTATCATATCTGACATAGTTACCTGGTAAACTGTATATACACTTATTTGTTTATTTGAAATAGGAAAGGAAGGGGGAAAACAAGATGACTGGGAGGCGGTGAGGGGAAGGAAATGGGGACAAAAACAAAAGAAGGGGTATCAATGTGTGAGAAGTAATGCACCTACTATCTGACGAATGTAACTGTAACCTCTCTATACATTATCCAGGCAATAAAATACAATAAAAATTTTTAACAACTTTTGCAAATTTGAATTTGTACGCTATCCCACTAGTTTCTTAGTTTCTCAAGTGCTCATTCACCAAAGCTATGAACATTTACAAGCATTAAAAGGAAAAATCTAAAGGACAAACAGAATCTAATTAAAAGAAACCAAGCCCTGAAAATTAAGAACAATGGTAGTTGTTATGTATCTTGTTTAACCAATTTGTTTTAAAAGACTGAATATGTCAAACAGCACCAATCAGAGACAAAATTCAAATGTCTAATTACAGTAGCCAGAAACCTATAAACACAGCACTGTCTTACCTAATGTATACGTAAAACAGTCTCTACTTCCATTTTCAAAATGTAATGTCAGTGTATTAGAAGGGAAAACAACATTTATTCTTCCAACTTAAAACTAAAGACTTTAAGACAAAAGGTGAGAATGCATTATCTATGTTTTTCCATGGGCTTTCACCCAGAAGCTTGCTAATTACAGGGAGACATTATTTTTCTTGTCAAAATGTCTTTGGCCAGTGTCACCAACTGCTGCATGCAAGTTCTTGAATATGACCTCACCAACGTGGCATGATAAATGAGGGTCACATCTGGAAGTGGGATGACTTAGAACTCTGATACAGAGCCCTGCCTCTTGTGTAGGCTTGAGTTAGTTACCGAATCTTTCAAATCCCAGGCCCCTTCTCGAGAAAATTAAAGAGGAATAATTTGATGGCAGGTTCAGTGTGAAAATGAAATGGCAAAATAGGTATATTGCCATGCACTCTTTCTAGCTCATGGAAACAGAGTTGTACAGCTCTTTTATTAATTATTTATTTTTTGGTCCTGGCACAAATTTGACTCCCTATTTCTTCTCCTTACCCATTTGAAAGAAAAAGAGAGAAACAAATGCCTAAAATTGTATGCTGTCAAATTGATGCTTAGCATTTTGAAAGTTGTCCAATCAGCACTAAAGAAGAAAATTATCCGTCAACTATATTAGAGCAACCTTCACAAGGCTTGTTTCCTTTTCTAAATAACACCGGAGTTGTTTACCTGGTGCTCATGTATTTTATGTTAGAGTTGTATTAACAGAGTAAGGACTGCTTGTGTGAAAGCTAAGGAGAAAAGACTGACATGGAATTTCTGAATTATTTCTCTTACAAACCTTAACTGATCTTCTTGTGCATTTTGCAGAGGCTCTAAATTCAATAGCAAGGAATAATTCACCTAAAATATTTGTTGAAATGAACTTGGCGAATGATGATCTGTAAACAGGAAACCATTAAATGCAAATTCCCACTAGGGGAGAATTGTTGTGCAGATTTTATTTAGCTTGTAGTTGATATGCTTAAGGAATCAAAATAGTAGCAGACAATAAAAAAGAAAGAAATGTAAAACATAGTTTAGTTTATAATTACTATCAATGTGATATCTTTAGGAAACTGTTAGACATACCTCACCCATTCAGTTTTGCAGAAAATGGGAATCAGAATCATTTTTAATAATTTAAAGTCCTTGCTTTTAGTAGGAAGAGAAGGGGAAAGGAAGTGTAGGATTTCATATGAGAGGAAAGGGGCTTGCTAATCTCCTCTCTGTTATGCTAGAGCAAAAATAGATTTCTTTGAATACCTAAGCAGCTACGCTGGAAACCCTTTCAGTAGCATAGCTGTCCTTCTCTAGAAACGAATGTAATAAAAACTTTCAAAGGCACATACTTGGATCTTGTTCCCAGAAGGGTCTGTTCCATATGAATGGGAAAGTGAGTTTGAAGCTTCACTGTAGCCTCCTTACCTTGTTCAGTAGTTCATTTTCCAGAGCCCGGTGTCATGTTGAGGGGTAGGGCAAGGGCACGGGTAAGGTCAAACTCAAGGGCAAAGGTAAGTAAGGAGTTGCTGAAATCAAGAAACTGGTGAATTTCAGATTGATCAGTCATACAATGAAATCATGAAGATTAAGAATGAACCCTATAGAATATTATGCATCCATTCTTTCCTTTGGAATATTACCTTTATTTTCATATACTGTTTTGAATCTTGCTGAAAAAAAACTTCAACATATTTCACATTGGAAAAGAAATATAAAATACTGAGTTTCAATTGCTCCTGGAAAAGCCTGGCCTAGTAGAGTGCTTCTCAAGCTTCTGTGCACATGAAAACCAACTGGGAAGCTTAATAAAATGCAAATTCCTGGATTTGAATAGCGATTCTCAGCAGTATTGCTGAAGGAAGGTGATATCACACCACATTCGAAGAATCACTGACCTGTTTCTTGATTTCAAGTGTTTTAAGGTAGTTTCTAATTTATTTATAGATCTGATTTTCCTTTAAAGTCTGAAATCATCAATGCTTGATGCTTAACATAATTCCTGGACTAGAGTAAGCATGCAGTAATAGTTGATTTCCATATAAGTTGCCATTAACTCTTAAATCATAAACCATTTAGAAATGGTAGATGTTGAGGAAGGAATTGTGGTTGCTTATGGGAAGTTCTAGAATATGTGCTTGGCTTTTCTGTCCCCAGAAACACATGAAGATATAGTGATCTCCCCTTGGGAAGACCCAGCAACGAAGTTCCTCTTCAGAAGCAGAGAGACTTGATCCTGATATCAAGTGTGCAGGGGATTTTTATCTAGGGCTTTCCAGCCTCCAGAATTGTGAGAAAAAAATTGATTGCTCACACATTATCCAGACATTTTGTGACAGCAGCACAGCCTGTAACCAACTAATGCCTCAAAAAGGGGGTTCATACTGTCACTTATAGTCAAGTTTACCTTTTCACATAGTTCTCATAAGTTTTGTGACTGAGTTTCTGAGACTAGAATGAGTAAAGTAATGTAAATTGGGAGCTGATAGAAACTGATTGGGAGGGAAATGGCAGAAGAACTTAATACAGGCGTTGGTTATAAAAAAGCGCACGTCACAAAAATTTACTACGTTTTCAAGCTAGAGTGGAATCCCTTGACCTGAACTTCTCCAGGTCTTCTGAGTCACAACTGCAGTATAACCTCACCCCAGCTGTTCAATATGAATGAATGCGTTGGCTACCTGCACATGGATCCACCTAACTACTCATGAGGTCAAGATGGGAGGATTGCAGTTCAAAGCTAACCTGGACAGGAAACTCCATGAAATTCACAACTTCAATTAACCACTAAAAATAAAATAAAATAAAAAGCTGGAAGTGGAGTTGTTGCTCAAGTGGTAAAGTATTAGCCTTGAGCACAAAAGCTCAGAGATAGTACTCAGGCTCTGAGTTCAAGCCTCAGGGTAAACACAAAGAAAGAAAGAAAGAAAGAAAGAAAGAAAGAAAGAAAGAAAGAAAGAAAGAAAGAAAGAAAGAAAGAAAGAAAGAAAGGAAGGGAGAGGGAGAGAGAGAGAAAGAAGGATCTTAAGAACATGTTAAAGTTGATCAGTCAAAAGCTATTCTAATAAACCAATGAATTCAATTTATACTTATTAAGTATCTCCAATGTATCACATGTTGTGTTAGCTGAAGTAATCCATTTCTACCCATCATGTTTAGAAGAGAAAATAGCTTGGGCAAGTCTTTCTAAATTGTAAAGCCCTAAACAAGTGTATAAAAATATGAATGCGATCTACAGTTTTCAGAAAAATGGTTCAAAATTTAATGGCTAATTCCCTTTTTGACTGAATTGACAGCAAGCAATATTAGGTGTCAGTTCATCCTTCTCACTTAGCTCCAGCTCTAAGTCCTTCCTGCTGCTGGAGAAAACACCAACTCACTTCTGCTTCTAGGCTTTTGCCTTGTCATTCCTTTTTACTGTCTCTAATTCCTTTTGTCATAACAACGTATTTTAATTCTACTTCTTTTATGTCATGCCTCAAATAGTTGTTTATCAAAGATGCTTTCTGACAAGAAAATATTATAAATTTGACACCAATGTTTCCTTACCTTCTAAGGGCCAGATTTTTACCATCATCACCATCACCATCATCATCATCATCATCATCATCATCATCATCATCATCATCATCATTATTGGCAGCATTGGGGTTTGAATTCAGAACTTCATGTTCTCTAGGCAAACACTCTACCACTTGAACCATGTCTACACCTCAATCTTTCCTCTGCTTTTTGCCTTATATTGTTGTTATCTCCACAGTTGACAATATACAGGGTGCTGAGCTCTCTATTTCCTGGTTCACTGTTGTCTCCTCCTACTAAAGGTAAGAGATCAGACCAAAGGACCTCTGTTTCATTTGTTGAGCCTTGCTTGTATCCAAGCAGTATACTCTTAAATATTTATTCAATAAACAAATAAATGCTTCTGACCTGCAATTTGAAGCAATTGAGGTCTGAGGATAAATCTAGGGTCAAAAACAACTAAAATTTCAGGAAAAGATTCCTTTGGGCTACTCCAGCTTCTCTGGTCTCAATGCTGAGAGTGACAGCAGAGAAACAGTAGAAAAAGAAAGGTATCATCGCACTGAAGATGAGAAGAGAAAAGGTTAGCTGACACAAAGGGTCCAGAAATAGAAATGGTCTAACATCAGACAATAACTTCAAGCCAAGCCAAACTACAGGAAAAAAAGCAACGAACGTTCTGTGGCTTTCTGACAGTATTTGAACTGAGATACTATGGGAAAAAGATAATTAATGGTGTAGAGCTCCCGAAGGAAGTTTCCTGGACTTGGATCCCAGTTTCAAGGACACTAACCTTTCACTTCCACAAATGTCTTTCCTGAACCTCAGTTTCCTTGTTATAGCAAAAATAACAAAAAAAGCAACCATATATATTCCATTTGTTTCTATGAAATAGTATGAAATTGTTTCTATGAATAATAATAACTTGTTTCTATGAAATAATATGAAACTTGTTTCTATGGAATGATATGAAATAATAATCCATTTGTTTCTAAATGAAATAATCTATGTAAAGCCCAGGAGCTGAGACACAATCACAAGGACTTCGAAGTCCTCATCTCATCTAAGCAAAGATTTAACTTACTCACTGGTATGGAAAACATGAGTTATGATCTGATGAAGAGAAAAGAGAGAAGTGATAGAGATACACAATAGTACAGACATAAAATGACACAGCAGGTCCCCGCCTGCACACCTCATTGAAAAACTGTTCACACACCTAACTCCTTGAAGAGGTGCTAAGGAAATCAGTTCCTGTGACAAGGCAGTTTGAATTCCATGTCCCATGAGCTGAGCAGAAGCTGTAGGAGAGCCATGGATGTATGACCCAGGGTGTCCTGGCATACAAGCCAGGTACAGACTTGCACAGACTTTTAAGGCAATAGGTAAGGAGCTGGTGAGAGAAATTCCTGGCAGCCTACCCATATAACTATACACAGAAAGTCTCCGGGAGACAAATGCCAGTCCAGAAGCCTAGCTGAGCTTCAGAGCACAGTATAACAGTCTCTGACCCAGAAGTGTCGACGCTGGTGCTGGAAACAGCCTCCAGAGGGTGGCTCTCTGGTGGAAGTGATGATGATGTAGACAGAATCTGAAAGTGAGGCCTACTGAGAGGTCCTCAGGCTAACAAGAGGTCTGTGGTTTGCCAACTTCCTGTTTGATCATGTGATTTCCTCTTTGCCCTGTGCTTCAAGAACTGCTTTCCTCAGCAGATGATCCTGTTAAGGGCGGAATAGGTGCAGAGTGGCGCTTGTCCAGGCTGGCACCATCCTGTGTAGATTCTTTTTTTCTTTTAGCCTTCAAAAATGATGAGCTGAGTAAATGTATTTTCTTTATAAAGTTAGCCTGACTCTGACAAATGGAGTCATGCAGACAATTGAGGAGCAGCGCTGCTACTGTAAATGGCCCAGAAAATGTGGTAGTAGCATTGCAATTGGCAGGCAGAGGTTGAAAGCATTTGGAGGAGCAGGCTGGAACAAGGCCTGGAATGCTGCTACTGGGACTTTCCAGACAATTCTCCTGAAATTCTGAAGAGAGAGAACGTGGCGGAGAGCTGAAATGTCTTAAAGCCTGGCCCAGAGTCCTGACTGCAGTGATGATGCCAATGAGAAGAAAATGGGAAGAAAGGCCCAGTTTTGATTCTAGTTTACACTGTAAAGAATCTGTCAGCATTGTTTTGATGTCCTCAGACTTTTGGGGAAAATCTAGGAAGGATGGACTAGTATATTTGGAAGAGGAGATTTAAATAAAAAGGTGATCTGGTTTGAATATGGCTGTTGAATGGCCACTTTGAGACTTATAGTAAGACAGACTCAAGCAGACAGGTAAGATTTGGGAAACTCGCAGCCTGGCCAAGGAAGGAATGAGAAGATGTGTTTGGGACAGAAGATTGCCACCCTAGAGGGCACAAAAGTTGAGCCAATGACAGTGTCAGAAAGAAATGATTCTTTATAAAGTTAATCTGTTCTAGTATTGCATTTTAATACCCAAGATGGACGGACTAATGCAGAATTAAGCATTACATTAAGTGCCTTAATTTAATAGACCTAGAATAATCTATAATCCCTTATTGTTTGTCTTAAATAGGAACTAATAAAGTATTATGATAATAGCATACAACTACTAGAGAGCCAGAAACTGTCTGGACATAGAGACACAAGTTAATAGCTAAAATTTTCAACTGGGCCACAAAGACACTGTTACTTTGCTTATCTGTTTGGAAATACACACTGTGGTATGAAGCATTGAGAAAGGCCTTCCATGGAAATAATGAGAAGCTTCTTGGTAATTTAAATAAAACATCTCAGAGATAAAAGGAGAGACTCCAGTAGCTTAGCAAATAACTGCAAAGACAGACAAATATGATTGCCTCAAACTATAGAGCTCTGTCCAGCAGAGAAAATTGTCACCCAGACTGAAGTGATAGTCTACATGTAGAATGGTGGGGGCGAGGAGGGAGCTCGATCAGGTACAAATCTGACAAGAGCTTGATAACTAGAAAATTCAGGAAGTACAAAACACAACACCACAAAAGAATCAGCTATCCAATTAAGTAAATTGGCAAGCGAAATGAGGGCTGAATCTGATTAAAGTGCTGTATATAAATGCATAGAATATAAAACCCTTTTGCACAATTAGCATATGCTAAAGAATATTTGAGGGAAGAAAGGAGAAACATGCCCTATGGAGGGGGCTCAAAATGAGAGGAAGGAAGGTAAAGGGAGAGGGTGAGGAGAGATGACTGTGGCCAAATGTGTGAAAATGGTACACCGAAGCTTGTTCACACTGACAGCATAAGACGGAGGGAGAATGAGAGTGAATGACAGGGCTAATTCTAATCAAGGTATGACATATATATATATGGATATGGATTTATATGCATATATCAAACTGTGTTCATGCATATATATGCTCATGTGTGTGTGTATGTATATATATACATGTACAGACATGTCAAATTGAAAGCCTCTTGCACAACTAAATGGTGTTAATTTAAAAAGTGGGAAGACAAAAATTGAATCACATTTCCTTGATTTTTTTTATAGGTTGTGTGAAAACTACTGTCATTTCTGGAGCAACTGTGAAGATACCACCTAGACAGATGAGCAGCATTTCCTCTGGAGACCAGGAGAGCTGTGGTAGGTGTTTCATACAGCAAATCATATACGGCTAGTGTGTATGTTTTGGGGTCAGCTGAGAAGAACAGAGGTGATTGGCTCAGATAATTTCCATTTGATATTGTCGATGCTTCCTAACTTGGGATTCTGTGATATCGGAGTACACCCATGGAGAAGACTGTAAGTTGAAAATGTATTTAATAAACCTAGCTACCAAACCCAGCTTAGCCTAGCCTATCTTCAGTGGCTCAGGACACTGATACTAGCCTAGAGCTAAACAGAATCATCTAGCACAAAGCATATTTTATAATAGTTTTAGATGCAAAAACTATACAATAATAGTAAAAGTAATAAGAACATGTCTCATGTAAATTCTAATGTCCTTTAAGTGAAAAAACACAATGCTTGTTTTGTAGTACTAATCCTGGAAAAAAATAAAAAAATTAAATTTGAAACCAGGTGTCAGAAGCTCATGCAATATGGAAGATGAGGATGTAAAGGCAGCCTGGATAGAAAAACTCATGACACTCCATTTCTAAATTAACAAGCAAAAGGCAGGAGCAGGGATGTGACTTAAGTGGTAGAATGCCAGCCCAGCAAGCAAGCTGAGCAATTGCAAGGCCTTGAGTTCAAATTCCAATATTGTCAAAACAAAACAATGACAACCAATCCCCCCTCCAAAGAAAATAAATGGAATTTTAATTGTGGTTTCTACTTAGTACTCGTCATTTTTGTAGCTCCGAAGACTTCATAAGGTGGAGACCATCTGTATTCTGTGAGTGTTAGCACACCCATCTATGCTGCTGAGTAGATGGGATTATACACCTACTGTTGCTGTTATTGTTATTATTATTGAAAGGAACTTATTTAATATGATCCCTGTGGTAAGAGAAGATAGAGAAGTCAGTAACTCTGGATCTGTCTCTGACAGGAGCTTGGAGATTTTATAAGGAAGGGAAACCACAGAATTCAGGGGAGGGACTGGCATCTTGCTTCAGTTGAGGAATGCAAGGTTGACAACAGGTCACCTCAGTTTGGTCACTGGTCTGGTTGATCATTTTCTAAGTTCTGGTTTTATGAGGGGTTCTGGAGAAGTTATTCTCACTGTCATCTGAATGGAGCAATCTATAAATTCAATTTTGATTCAAGTTTGGAGTGACAGAGAATTATCTGAGTGGAACTGCAGGTAGCGAGCTTGCCCCTGAGGCTCACAGCGATGACTCTGAGAGGATAATGGTATAACATGTTCTTTCATTTCTCTCCTTGCTGTTATTTTTACTCCCTATGTATCTAAATATACATATGTATTTATTTGTAATACAGTATTTTTTACCTTTGGGGCTTGCCTGTGTGCTTGTCATGCCTGTGGTTTGACTGCTAATGTCATCGAAAACCCAAGCTGATGATTAATGTGGTGTTGTCAGCTGGTCATTTTCCATTTCCCTGCCCTAAAGGTGGGAATTAAAATCAAAGAAAGAAAAAAGAATGGTGTCACACTGTACTTTTACTCTAAGGGTGCTCATGTGGTGAGAGCCATTCTTCTTCCATTCTTCCATTTTGTTCATATATTTTTTTATTGTAATTAATAGAAGGGTTACATTATATTTGCCAGATAGAAGGTGCATTAATTCACATACATTGATACCCTATGTTATCTCTCATCTCTTTTGCTGTCCCTTGGTTATCTCATATTGTTACAGTATCTCACTTTGTTATCTGATATATTGGATATATTTGTATTTGGTTATTTGAAATTGGATAGGGAAGGGGGGAAAATGGGGACCAAGACATTCTTCCATTTTTACAGAAGGTGATCTTCACCCAGTGTCTGGTCAGTTTTCCATGCATTGCCACTCAAACTCATGGCCTTAGAACTATCTCTGGGGAGAAGCAAAGGTTTGAAATATGCAGAGAGTCTTTGTAAAAATGGAAGGAAATCTTTTAAAGGCTATAATTCTCGGGGCAATGATTTATATGCGCATGCCATCCTACCAGCCACGTACAAATGCTGGAGGAGCTTTGGGTTGGTGGCCAAAGCCCCAGTTGGAGTGGGCCGTGATGCTTGTGTCCTGTTTGAATTTCCAGGATGGATTGAAAATACTCAGACATGTTCTGAACTCAAAGTGACCCTGTGGCTCTGAAGTACTGTGGCAGTCTATCTAGAGAAATGCTATGAAACTTTCTTGGAGATTCCATGAGCCTGTGAACATGTGGGTGGGTGAGCTGGTGGGAAGAAATGGAATAGAGATGGTGGGACCTGACTGGATCCTCTTGATTAGTGAGAAAGAGTGAAGCCTCTCCTCACCTTGCAGACATCTTGTTCAAGTGCTGCCAACTCAGGGATCTCAGCCACTTCTGAGAAATGCCAAGAGCTTGAGAGGGTCCAGCAGAAACAAACCATAGGACAGCCTTTGAAATTCACATGTATACTACATGCCAGACCACTGGGAAGGAGGATGGGGAAGCAGAATGCTCTGATTCTGATTCTGAGAATCAAAGGAGTGCTGCCTTTGGATTTGCTTATGATTTTTACAAATTCACACTTGCAAGGTGCCCACAAATCTCACTGAGAGGAAAGACAAGAACTGTAGAATTTTTTCTTTATTATTGGTTCTGTTTATGTGGTCCTGAGGAATGGGACTCAGGACCTCACGCACACTAGGCAAGCAGTCTACCACTAAGCCACATTCCCAGCCCAAGAAAAGAACTTTTTATCCTGCTTTATATTAAGGAAGCTAGAAGTAGAACTCAGTGGTAGAGTACTTGCCGAGCATGCACTAGACTCTGGGTTTGGTCCCCAGCATTGAAAAAACAAAACAAAACTACTTTTATGGAGATTGATATCTCAGAGGCACTAAAATTCTTGCTTTAAACCACAGAATAAAGATCAGGGTGGGTGAGGATTTGAAGTAATAAAACACCTTAATAAATATACTTTCTGGGTATAATTTATATATTTTTATATATTATCTTTGTCCCTATTTGTTTCTCTCTCCATCTCTCTCAATTCTGAAGCTTAAACTCAGAGCCTTGTGCACTGGCATGACTTCCTTCCTTCCCTTAAACAGCACCTTCAGCTGGTTAATTGAAGATGGAATCTCATGGACTTTTCTGTCTGGGTTGGCTTTGAACTCCTATCCTCTAAGCCTAAGCTTCTGGAGTAACTAGGATTACAGGAAGGAACATTGGTGCCTGGATTAATTCATTTTTTTAAAGAACACAAAATAATTTTTCTTGCCACAAACTCTCTTTCCACTTTAATACTTTTGTGTTAGTATTTACTCAGCTGTTGTTGGTGGTGTTGGTGTTGGTGGTGTTGGCACTGGTGGTGGTTGTGATGGGGATGGTATGTGTGTGTATGTGTGTTAGTTGGTTTGGGGGCTTGAGCTAAGGGCCTTGGCCCTGTCCCTGGGCTCTTTTGCTCAAGGCTAGCATTCTTATTACTTCAGCCACAGCTCTACTTCTGGCTTTTTTGATAATGGATTGGCGTAAGAGTCTCACAGCTTATCTTGCCTGGGGTTGGTGATGAATCTCGATTCTCAGATCTCAGCCTCCTGAGTAACTAGGGATACTGGTGCTAAGCCTCCCAGCTCAGTTGTTTATTATTTTTTTAATCCTGTCTCCTGACACATGAATAATCTTTCTTAAATATAAACTGAACTTTCATTTTTCTACCACAAAGGAAAAGCATTTAGAATAGATGTAGTGTTATTAGGTCAAGAAGCTTATCCAAACTGATGAAGTAGTGGAGTATAGGAGCATCCTCGATTCTGATATGAAATGGCAGATGAAGACATGATGCTAAGGTTCTGAAGTGCTCTATTGTGATTCTCCATGAGCTGGAATGACTTTTACTCCTGACACTCACCATGATTTTCTGTCTTTAGGCCGTGATTTTCTGTCTTTAGGCCAAGCTGGTTGGCAGATTGCTTTTATGTAATTCCTGTGAAGCTGGCAGGAGGTGACTCATCTACATAAATGCCTCTTTCAATCAGGAAGAAGGTGGCAGAGGCCGAGTGGGTGGTGGCTGAATGACTAAGTTTTATGATGTTAGGGGTATTGAAAAAAAAACCCACTAAGATGAAGGTTTCTAAGGAGATAAACACAGGGAGGGTCTGGATCATATCAATGAATCAAAGGCAAACTCTGGAAAGATTTACTATACAGTTGGAGTTTAATCTTTGCTTCATAACTCAATGCAAAGAGAAATCTTCAAAATTGCTCATAAAATGAAAACAGCTCTGGGCTTAAACAAGTGCTAGGAATGAAACAATATTGCAAGATATAAAATTGAAATACTAAGAATACAGGAAGAAAAGGACAGAGACTTTATGAGTATGAAAAAGTTCCAGAGAAAGTTCAAGAAATGATTCAGAAACAGCCACAGGGAAAGAGTATGCCTCTCAAATAAATAAACACCTTACTCATAATTACATTTTGGTAAAACAGTAATGCTTGCTACAGATGACAACCATACAAAACAGGATAAAATATAGTTTCAGGAGTATGATAACTTTCAATTAGACAATCAGAATAATTTCTATTGGTACTCTTTCCTCTTCATATCTATGTCAAGGTTATGATAGGAATTCTAAACATCTTTAGGCACTACTGAGACTACTGTCTGATCTCTTCTGCAGAAATTATTATTATCATTATTGTTTTACTTTGGAGTTTTCTTGAGGTGGTAAAATTCTGAGACAGCAGGAAGCACAGACTGGGCCACAATCCTAGAGCCAGTGTCAAAGGTGGTTGGGAGAAGACTGAGTGGTTAAAGATTCAAAAAGAACAGAATCCTACTGGAGTCTGTTCCAGTCTTGTTTTTCCATTCATAAACTGTAGAACCTTTAGTAATGCTTGAATCTCAGTTCATTCATCTCTGTACTAATACTTCTTTTATAAAAATGCTATTAGCAATAAATGAAAGAATACAGAGGTATACTAGATGAACTAATCGAATTAATTTCCAACAGTTGTTCAGCATTATCATCTCATTTCTGATTGGCACTTTCCTGATAATACTTAAAAAAAAAACTTTCCTAGCTATTCAGGAAGCTGAGATCTGAGGATAATGGTTCAAAGTCAACCCAGGCAGGAAAATCCATAAGATTCATATCTCCAAGGAACTATCAGAAAACCGGGAAGTGGCGCTGTGGCCACAAGTGGTAGGGCGGTAGCTTTGAGCTGAAGAGCTCAGGGGCAACGCTCAGGCCCCGAGTTCAAGCCCCATGTCTGACAAAAAAAATCTTTATGTTTTATTTTTATTATGAAGGTGACATACAGAGGGGGGCTACAGTTATATAAACATAGTAAAGAGTACACTTCCTTTTGGATATGTCATCTCTTCCCTCATTCTCTCTTGGATTTTTCCTCAAGTTGTATACCTGTGCTCCCTTGTTTCTATTTACGGGAGTTTATTTTCATACATTTTATTTCATATGATCATGAATGCCTTTGTGTTTTTCAACTAAGAGTACCTGATGAATGCTTTTAAACAGCAGAAAGCCCACAAGTATCCCCAGGGTGGACCTGTGAAAGGATACAATGAAGGAGGTATCTGGGCACCGCTCATCAGAACCTATGTATAATTAATGTTAATTAAGGTTACTGTAGATGGTATTGAGCAGTGGAAATTTAATGTACAGCAGGGCGTGTGAGAAAGCTCTCTATGTGGACTATGCCATCTATCAACACTCATCAGATTGGGTAGTGTTACCGCAATTCACTTTTCAGATGAGGAAACTGAGGTATATCAAGGTTCAGCATAGACTATACACTGCCTCTATCATTAGCAAAAAAGTAATCTGAGAAACTATTTGCAAGAAGACCATGCATAATAACAGATTTCTAACACCCACATCCGTATTGACAGTGAGAATTCATGCAGTGAGAGCATCATGAAATCCGAGTGTGAACAACGCTACAGCAAAGGCACCGGCTGCCTTTATTCTGTAGTCTTTTCAAGGTTATTTGTCAACACCTTTGAAAGACAGAAATAGTGTCTTCCTGGGCTGGGAGTTTTGCCTAGTGGTAGAGTGCCTACCTAGCATGTACAAAGACCTGGGTTCGATTCCTCAGTACCACATACATAGAAAAAAGCTGGAAGTAGTGTTGTGGCTCAAGTGGTAGAGTTCTAGCCTTGAAGAAAGCCCAAGGACAGTGCTCAGGTCCCGAGTTCAGTCCCTAGGACTGGCAAAAAAGAAAGAAAGAAAGAACAAAAGGAAGAAAGAAAGTGTCTTCCTTTGGAGCAAAGAGCAACTTTGTCCATTTTATATTAAAGAAAAAGATGAGCTGGGGACTGACTCATGCTTATAGTCTTAGCTACTCAGGAGTTGAGATTTGAGGATCACAGTTATAAGCCAGCCTGGCCAGGAAAGTCCATGAAATTCTTTTCTCCAAAAATGCCAGAAGTAGAGCGGTGGCTCAAGTAGTAGAGTGCTAATCTTGTGCAAAAGGAGCTTAGGGACAGTACTCAGGCCCTGAGTTAAAGCCCCAGGTTTGGCAAAAAAAAAAAAGACATTTCCTATTCGGGGCAAAAGTTAGACTTATTGCAAAGATTTGGATACCTAAACAGTTGGGGTTTTCTTCCCCATCTATCTGTGATCCATTGCATATGCCTATATCATCTAAATCCTCTTCACTGACCCTATAGAAAAGAGAAATTGGAGAAGCAGCTCAAAAGCTGGTATGTGGCTTTTGCCACTGTGCTGAGCAAGAAGTCCTTTTTCAAGTGGGAGGCTAGCATGGCAGACTGATGGCCAGCTCTGCAAGGAAGTGAAACCCCAGGCTCTTCACACTTCTTGACAAGTAGGGAGAGGAAACCTGAAAACAGTATAGGATAGCCAACAGTCTAGTTTATCATAGGTGCTTTCTGGAGCAATAGCACAAAGATGTAAGCAGGAAAAGAAATCATGCCCAAAGGTTGTGTTTTATGTTTTATTAGGAAGGCTTTGTGATAGGTGTGTGTGTGTGTGTGTGTGTGTGTGTGTGTGCGCGTGCGCGTGCAAAGAAATGAGGAGATGAAAAAAAAGCCATATTGCTTGAAACCAGGAACAGTTAATAAATATACATGGCTGTAAACAGCTTTCTGAAGACAGGTACACAGTGTTGAACATGATTCATAAGCTTGCTCCTGGCTTAAACATGAACACTGCCACTGGCTTCACAAACCCTGTTAAATCTTCTGAGGCTCAATGCTGCAGGAAATTGTTTCACATCTGTAATTTCAAGAAGCAACTGACTGGTCTAGAACTATGCAGCTTGTCTACCTGGCAAATTGAGTGGTGAAAGAAGGGTTAATTTCCTGTGAGGTATAATTCACAGTTAATAAATTGTAGCAAGCATCAGTAAGTAAAGAGACAGTGGCCTAATGGGGATAGAGCAAAGAGGCATTTCTGTCCTTTTTAAATGTACTTAATTAACACAGTTCACCCTCTAGGAGGCAGGAAATAATGAGATTACAACAGTCCTTGCTTCTGGATGTTGCTAACTCTGTTAAAAAGCATCAGATTGCTACCATGTAACAAATCCTTACAGTCACAGGTGAGAGACCTTGTCACACATTTCAATTTGGAAATAAGTGAAATTACTTAAATAAAAGTCAACAAAGCCGGAGCTGAGCTGTACCGTGGAGGGTCTGGAGAGGCTTCATACTCCTAAAAGAAGAGAATGTCAAGATGCAGTAGCCGTTTACAAGCTAAGCAGCAAGGCCAGCCCAGACAATCTGACTCCCCACAAGAACCCCAGATCTTCCAGGTCAAGAGGAGAAAAACTGCACAGGATGTCAAAAAGAGAAAAGAGGAGCAGGTCACCAAGAAACATCAGTACGAGATTAGGGATTGCTGCCCACCTGTATTAGCTGGGAGAATCAGCCCTTGTATTATCACTGAAACACCTCATGAAGACATAGAAACAAGTGACTTCTCCAGATTCACAAATTACAGATTTAAAAATCTTTTTTATTAATCCTTCACCTTTTCCAGAATTAAGCTGGGGATGTTCAAAGGAGGTTTGGCTAAACATGTTACAAAAGGAAAGCGGATCTGTACATTACAAACATTTTGAAGTTTTACATTCTGACAAATTGTATATATACTTCACATACCTCTAAAAGCCAGTCTACAAGTATTGACCCCATCTTGACTAGTGCAATCTGCTTACTGAAAATAAAATTTAAACTTGTGTACAAAGATTTATTTTGTAATAAGGTGACTAATTTATCAGAAGTGCTATATAACAAGCTATGATAAAACTTGAATGTTCACAAATGGTGAAATTTTTAATCTGTAAGCTAGTTTTTTTACCTTACAGTAAATTTTTAAAATTAGTACAGCTCAGAATGAACATGATGCTTAAACTGCTCTAAATAGGGGTAGAACCAAAGAAAATAAAAGTAAGTGCTTTGGCTCCTATTGGGGCTTTGGCAATAGGTTGTTTTATAATAAACACTTTTGAATATCATAATTTGGGTAAAACTTAAAGTTTTCAAACTCTTTATATAAGAATGTCACTTTATCACTCTTAAGACATCCCTAAGAATTTTTATTTGGCTAGGGTTTTATTTATGTTTGCAAAACTGTTAAGATCCTAAATTTAAACTTCATTTTGAGACAAAAATAGTACCAAAATGATAAAAGTTTAACATTTAACCTAACGTTATTTTTAAGGCAGTCAAGTATCTCACAGAAATTTATTTATTTAAACTTGCTGTATATACATTAGCTACTTCTCCGTATATGTTTTAGATTAACCATTTTTAGAGAAATTTTAGCCACATGAACTAGTTATAATTAGAAAAAAGTAGCATATTATACTGGGTTACTAGTTCATTACTAGACATGTGAATCTGTTCTCCCTTTGAAGAAATTGTACATTTAAGCTATTGTTATGGTATGAAGCCTTCTGTATAGTTTTTGGTTTTAAACTACTATGTTTTATTATTTTGTCTGGAAAAAAACCACCACTGTGTACATATGTATTATATAAATGTAATCTTTTAATATTGCTTATTTTTAGCCCGTTGTTTAAAAAATAAAGGTGAAAAAATTTAATGAAATGCTTAAAAGTAAAGTTTTGCCATTGCTTGGGAAAAAAAAAAAACCTCAATAAAGCCACAGGCTTTATTGCAATCCTAGCTGCTCAGGAGCTGCCATCCAAGGGTTGAGATTGGAAGTCAGGCTGGGCAGGAAAGTCTATGAGACTCTCACGTCCAAGTACGTAGCAAAAGCTAGAAGCAGAGGTGTGGCTCAAGCAATCAAGCACCAGCCTTGAAAGAGAAAGCCGAAAGACTGTCCAGGTGCTGAGTTCAAGCTCAGGCGTTGATGTAAAACATCACTAATACCATTAGAAAAGTCAACGGTACAATTTTATGGTGAAATGCACTTTTGTATCCATAGATCATGTACACAAACACACACAAGCGAGTCTACTTACATGTTACATACTTCATTTTAAAAAGAAAACTGAGTTTTATGCATGCAATGATGCCACGTGTTGTATGGATGAGCTGCAGACCTCATACCTCATGATGGTGGTCTCATATTATACGGGAGATAAAATTCCTAAATTGCCTAAAGAAGTGATAAGGATTGTAGCATTGCACCAACTGTGCTTCTGGAGTTAACCTACTGAACTGCAGGTTACACAAAAGTAGAGCATATGCATGATTATGCTACATACTGATTATAATAAATGACTGTTACTAGTTTTATAAAGCTACTACACTATTGCTTTATTATTATTATTATCAACAAGTATACGCCTTTTACTAGTAATAAAAAAGCTAACTAAAACAGCATGCCCAATTATATTGCCCAAAGCCTCACACATCTCGTGTTGACTATATCTCTCAATTGTACCAAGAAACCAGATCAAAAATTGGCTTACACATCTAGGTTTGTGTAACTAAGAAGATGTTCATATGATAATGAAATTTCACAAACAAAGCACATCTCAGGATGTATTCCTGTCATTAACAGATACATGATTATAAATATAGTCTGTATGCAGTGAATAATAGATAAATAAGCCTGAAAAGATTTCCAGAAAGATGCAGTTTGTTTAGGGAAGAGGTCTTGGAAATCACTAGGTAGTTTAGTCTGGCCTTAAACTTGTCATCTTCCTAAATTCCACACCCTGAATGCTGAGATTATGGGGTTTATGGGGGAAATAAGAAAACGAACATGTGAGCCTTTTGTTTAGGGAAGATACAGACGCAGAAGTTGATAACCCTCGTCAATACCACAAGGTAAATAGTATATCAATTCGACTTAAAGAACTAAAGATGGGTTGAAATGTGTTGAGTAAGAATCAGATTTAACCCTAGTTCGTTCAAGTTTCAAACTTCATTTTTTTTCATGTAGAAAGACAAGTTTATGATCGTTTATTCATTTTTGTGTTTCTGAAAGTACATTTCTTTCTCTCTCTCTCTCTCTCTTTCTTTTTCTCTGTCTGTCTGTCTGTCTGTCTGTCTGTCTGTCTGTCTGTCTGTTGTGGGGCTTAAACTCTGGGCCTGGGCGCTGTCTCTGAACTCTTTAGCTACAGGCTACCCCCCTACCTCTGGAACCACAGTGCCACTTCTGGTTTTCTAATGGCTAATTGGAAATAAGAGTCTCACAGACTTTAGTGCCCGGCTGGCTTTGAACTGCGATCCTCAGATTTCAGCCTCCTGAGTAGCTAGGATTATAGGTGTGAGCCATTGTGCCTGGCTCGACATTTTCTTTCAATAAAATGAGTTCAGTTAATTTTCTTCTCTAGAATAGAATAGTCCCTATTCTGTCACACCAGATCCTTATATGGTGCCATGAAGTGATGTGCTATTCACCCTAATTTCTTTAGGCAGTTGCCCCAAGAGGTATTTACTGAGGGAGCCTGTAATGGAATAGGGGCAGGGGTGCACATAAAAGGGGGGCTTTGATTGCCTCATCACAAGGAGACTGCTCTCTGATGGGAACCACATGGAGCTGTTAGGTGAGGAGAAGCTTGTGATCTAGAACTTCAAGGAAGACTCTCATGAATTCATTTAATTAAATCTGATAAATCAACATAATTAGTGAAAAATAAAGAATTCATCCCAATTCTCGAACAATCTCTGTGACAGGTAAGCGTGACTAGAACCATGGCATCGCTGATCCTCTTTCCATATTTAATTAATATCATGGGCTAGACACTCTCCAGATAGTTATTTTTTTGCCAGTCTTGGGGCTTGAACTTAGGGCCTGAGCACGATCCTTGGGCTTTCTCAAGGCTAGAGCTCTACCACTTGAGCCACAGCACCACTTCTGTTTTTTTCTGTTTATGTGGTACCGAGGAATCGAACCTGCATCTTTGTGCATTCTAGGCAAGCACTCTACCACTAGGCCACACTTCTGGCCCTCTATGTTCACATAGATGCAAACATTAACATTAAGGCATACTGAAGACAGAGGTGCTGTTGTGACTCTCCTTTGCAAGGCAGGAAGTGGATGGAGGTAAAGAGATGTAGGACCTGGCCAAGACTCTGCAGTGATGAAAACCGGATATAAGCCCATGGACTTCCACTCTGCATCCACTCCTGTACCCTTCCCCACACTGCCAGGTGGAAATCTTAGAAGCTGGTACTTATGAATTTCCCTCGTGGCATCTCTCTGCTGAGTCTTCAGCATTCCTCAAGCTCATCCTGTTTGCTCACTG